>NW_010227428.1:0-15888 GCF_000690775.1 Eurypyga helias | reverse complement strand
TGCTATGGGAACAGGCTGAGAGAGTTGGGCTTGTTCAGCCTGGAGAAGAGAAGGCTCTGGGGAGACCTTATAGCAGCTTTCCAGTACCTGAAAGGGGCTACAGGGAAGCTGACGGGGGGAATTTTTACAAGGGTCTGTAGTGACAGGATGAGGGGTAAGTGTTTTAAACTGAAAGAGGGTAAATTTGGATTAGATATAAGGCAGAAATTCTTCATGGTGAGGTTGTTGAGACACTGGAACAGGTTGCCCAGAGAAGTTGTGGATGCCCCATCCCTGGAAGTGTTCAAGGCCAGGCTGGACAAGGCTTTGAGCAACCTTTTTTTTTAAGTGTTCAAGCCCAGGCTGGACAAGGCTTTGAGCAACCTGGTCTAGTGGAAGGTGTCCCTGCCCATGGCAGGGGTGTCGGAACTAGATGATGTTTAAGGTCCCTTCCAACCCAAACCATTCTGTGATTCTGTGATTTTATGATCTGTGTTTAGCAAATCTTTATGAATAATAATTGTATACAGTAAATTTTTGGGGGTTTTCAGAGGTTAAATAAAGCTTACCAAGGGTTTTGAGATATTTAATCTGGCGTGTATGAGATTCTACTTTATGCTTTTCATATTTTCTGACTCTGCATTATTGTATATTGCAGAATTCTTCTTTCAGTTCCAATGGGGCTGGAGATAGGGAAGTCGGGAGCATTGCAAATAATCTGTGTACAAATATTGTCAAAGAAAACATACAATTATAATTAAAATGTTCAGAAAAAAATCTGAAAAGTAGGGAGTTCATCTAATGGTTCTCTGAAAAATATTTTGTTGGTGCATAAAATGAGGACTGTACTAATAAATGTCTCTTGAATTACATATGCTGTAAGAAAATGAAACCCTTTGGGTTATGAATCTTGGATTTAAAGAGGCAGTCATCAAATATTTAAGATGAAAATGCAGTAACACATGCTAGCTGTCATGTGTAAGTTTGGTGAATGTTATGACAAGGTTTTTAAAACATTCATAGTCAGAGTATTTTTATAAAAATGTTCATTAATTCAAACAGACATTCATATCTGGCAACCTGCATTACAATTGAGATTTCTAGATGCATGAGAAATCTTTGTAAAGCCAAGAAAATATGGGTGAAATATATAGCAATCATGTTTAAATTATACATTATACGGCATACCTATCGGTATGTTGTCATATTATGCATTAAATTTAGTGCATAAATCAGATTGTTATAATTCTGATGTCGCCAAAAGGCACAAGATATGACAAACAGGACTCGGCATGTAGATATTATCATACTCAATAATTCAATGAGCATTTGTTTTATGTAAATTAACTCCTGTTAATAAAAATTACACACATTTATTACACTGCTTCCATGTGATAATTAAAAAAATGTCCTTTTTCTTGAAAATCGTTACAAAATGTGAATAATGCATTTGTTTAATATCTTTATAAACAAGATCTAACCATCAGATTACTTCTGGAAATGAAAGTGTTATTGATTTCTATAATAATTTCATAATACTGTTACATTGCAGTGCTGAAACTGCTAATCTTGTTTTTGTGGAGAACTCTATGCATTTAAAGCAGTGCTTGAACTCTCACATACAGCATATAAACAATATTAATTTTATACACTCTGCTATTGTTGAATCTGCAGAAAATGTACCTTTCAAAATATGGAGAATAAAAGAGGGAGATGCTTTTAACTGTAGCTTTTATCATAAAGAATGCAACTATCTATTAAAACAGTGTTGCAACGGAGTGTTTTTTTCCAACACATTGAAGCATATTGGGCAATAATATACAAAAATTTCAGTAGGGTTTTGATCTTAATTTATTCTTGAAAAATATATCAACCTGAGAAAGTTTGTAGCTGTGTTCTTAATAAATACCTGAGGTGTCTATGATTATTGTGGATCTTTGATATAGGATACACTGTATCACCACATCTTTAAGATAAGCTACACTATATCACCTGACCTTGTGTCTACTTTCCCACTATAAAAACCAAAAAGTATTGGAAGGTTATTATTCCTGGCATTTAATTCCAGAATAACATGGTTCATTGGAATTTTTTTTCCCTATCTTTATATATATATATATTTTTTTTTTTTACTTTTTCAATAGTTGATAAGTACAGACTTTCCAAAGACATTTGTTTACTTACTAGAACAACAGAAGACAAAAGTAAGTATGTGTGTGGGAAAAGATTCGAGGGAAGATCTACCTAATGCAAGGAAATTATTCAGGGCTGAAAACATCTGTCTAAGGGCTACTAACTGAGTTAGTGGGCCAATTCATGGAGAACCTGTGGATATCTTGCTAAGACACAGCACATAGGGAAGGTTAAATTCTTGAATCTAACCTGCTTCCACCCTTCATCACTAGACCCAGCAAGCCTCTGGGCAGGAAATAAAGACTTCTTACCTTTTGTTCTTTATTACAGGTAGTACCTTAAGGAACCAGGCTTAGCTGAAGTTGAGTATGCTGCTGTGAGTGGTGGTCCCAACTGAGCATCATGTCAGAGCACTGCTATTCAGCTGATTGTTAGTGGCAGCCTGCTAGAGCCATCACTTAGCTTTGTAAAGTGACAGAAATCAAAGAGGGCCTTGTTGCTGTGCACAGAGAAATGGCAAATGATCCTGAAGTGCATTTTCCAGCTCCCCTGGAATGTTATGGGAGCAAACATGAAAAGCTGTGGGGCATGTACTTGCTGGTAAAAACTCTGGCATTCGCTTGCAAGACACATCACACAATGTTCCTGTACTTTATAAAAAGGAGCCCATTAGACCGCCCATTGTATGCTGGCCCAATCACGGGGGCTGCTGTCAGATTACCAAGTGGTTGACAAGCAATACTGGGTTTTGAACAGTGCACAGGGACACAAAATCTAGAAACTGAAAATACACAGACTATGAAATGCCAAATTTTTGATCTATCATGTGGCCATTGGCGACTGATAAAATAAGTGGAGTTATATTTCATGATCAGAAAAACAGAGGCTAGATGGTGTTAGTATTGTCACAAATACAATGGGAATGAACGTGCAAAATATGGAAATCCTTGTGGTAGTCATAAATGCATAGTTTACATCTGTTGTTTACTCAAGATTGAATTAAAGAGAAATTTGTAATAGGTTTTTAAAGAGAAAATTAAAATTTCACCAGAGAAAATTATTACAATAAAACAGGCTTAGAAAGTTAGCCCATGTTTTATTGTCCTAGAATGTTAAGATTTTTAATTTTTGTCTCAATTTTAAGGCTCCTCTGCTTACTGAGGGTATTAGACATCTACGATGGCTACTTTGGGCATCTAAGTATATCCTGGAAATATTCTGGAGATATTGTCATTTATTCATTCTATGTATAATCAGACTTCTCTCCTGTCTTTGTTTCTTTGAAATGCACCTTCACAAGATATGTAAATAGTACATCTAAGTGACGCAAGATTAAGGAAAAAATGTTTTACTGATCATTGTGGACCTGAGTAGCAAAAAGTTATTTGATTTTGTGCTAAATTTGATTCAGATGTCAAGCTTCAAACTGAAGAACCATGTACAGCAAAATATATTCATATGCACTGAATTAACAATAAAAACTTTAGTATTTTCTGTTAGTGAGATTTTGCATTTTGATTCCACTCTGCTTTAAACTATACAAAATTATTAGAGGTCAGATGAACTATAACACTTCAAGAATGTCAGAGTCACTGAGCACTCTTGTTTTCCTATTTATACAGCAGCTCTCTAAGTAAGCAATTTAGGTATCTGTATTAAACTGTAAGGGTGGTGATACTAAATAGATAAGATTTAAGTATGGTTTTGTTTGTTTGTTTGTTTGTTTGTTTTTAGTGCCACTGAATCATTTAGAAGAATATAGGAAGGTTGAAGCCTCATGTATTGGAAGGGTATGTTCACCTCGCACCAAAAATAATTGGCAGCAGTGTGATGCATTACAGATTATCATCTATATATTCTTTTTTGCGTTCAGAAGCAATCCAAAATATAACTGATAATATTCAGAACTCTATCTGTTTTCTGGAAGAATTGCCATTTTTTTTAACTTATCTTCCTTTTCTACAATTTCTAGGACTTGGCTTCCCTTGAAAGAGTATGAAAATAACATGGTTTTAGTTTAGGTTTTAGGATTTCATGTTGTTTACTTCACAGCTTGACTGTCAATGTATTTACAGGTGGAAGCTGTGATTGTTTTATCCAACAAAATATCTCTTTGTGGATTGCTTTTGTCCAATTAATACTTTGAAACTGTAAATAGCATCTGAGTAGCAGGTGTATATGCACCATATAAATTACTAACTAAATGCGGAGGGATTTTTCTCAGTAAGACTCTCTTTGATAAAGTAATTACATTTAATACTTAAGTGCATGCAAACTCTGTGAAAGAAACAAAACACAGCAACAGGCAGTAATTAGGAGATAGTGTAAGCACAAATCAAAGAAAGCAACAAATTTAAAGCCATAAGGGAACCAAAAAACCATTCTAAACTGGGAATAAATCCTTACTTCTTCTCTTTACAGCTGTATAACTTCAATTCATACCCATGTGGGGGGAGAAGGAGAATCGAAAGAATCCTTGTACACTAAGTACCATGGGCAGACTATTACGAGTGCTACAGGTACAGCGGATCTCCTGAGCCTCTTATCTTAGAGTTGTATGTGCAGCAATGAACATGGGAAGAAGATTATTGCAGCCATTTACTAGTACTATATTTAAAATAAGACCGCATTGCCTATATTTAAGGGAAGGTGAAACTTTAATATAATAATACTCTGAAATATTCAAAATGTTTTCATAAACAATCAAGTAAAACTTTTGGGAAGTGTTAATTTTCTAAAGGTGTTTCCTCTCTCATAACCCTCCTGTCTTTTTGTGGTCTGTGTGTTTTTCTGTGATTGCTATGGTTTTTTATTACAAATCTGCTGAATTGGCACTGCTACTTCATGTAACAATAATACTTCATACAGTTTCCTAAGATTTGGCAAAGAATCCTGAATAAGTATTTTCAGATAAATGTGTACGTACTTTATAAAGTGTATTTAGTGGATAAATGTTGCATTCTATAACAGTGTCTAATACTTACCATGAGGATCTTTAATTGTGGATGTTATTTTCATTATGAAGAAGGCGCTTTTTTTTTTTTAATGGTCCAGATGGAGTTTCTCATTTTGAATTCTCTTCCTTGGAAAACTGCAGGTGCACATTCATAATTTGACAGTGCTGCATTATGGATTAGTTAGCGAAGGCTATTGTACAGTGTGCTCTACTGTCATCTCATTGACCTTCTTGAAGTCCAACCATATAATCTCGGTGACACCAACACTGCTTCCAAACTCATGTTTAAGTGGTGCAGCTAACCAAGTTTTTGAAAGAACTGTATTTCAAAATACAGAAAGACACGGCCGTTGACTTCTGCAAAAAGTAATTTTATAAATGACATGTGTTTTGTAATTCTTAAGGCTATAAAGAAAATAATCAAGGAGCACTGATTCATTTTTTTTTGTACTTTATAAGAACAAAAAAAATTATTTTAGATATTAATGTATTAATATTATATTCATATACTCTGATGACTGATATGTGAAGTATCAACTTGATGCAATTTAAAATGCCTAAAAGATTAAGCCTCTGAAATACTTTAAATAGAAAACCTTGACTATAACTAAAATAGAAGTAATCCATGCAATAAATTATTTAAATACACAATTTAGTACATTGGTAGAGGAGAGTTGCTTAAGTTGGGAAGACAAAGTTCTAGAAAAACATTTATATCTAAATATAAACTTAAAGTCTATTGAAATGTAGATTTTGCATTTCTGTTATATACACATAGAGAAGGAATGTATTGTTTTGCTGGGACAGATTTAATAGGTAGATGAGGGAGCCTGTATCCTTCCAACTCCCCTCCGTTAACACAACCTGGACATATAATGGACATAGTAAGAGGATGCAAAAGGTCCCTCTGCTTAACTTTCTGGCTACAGGAGCTGAATCCAGTCATGAATAAACTACATAAAAGTACCTAATTGTACTTAAAAAACCCTGTGCAGTTGACTGCTAAGATAGAGAGCCTCTGTCTTCAAGATAAAAGCATAATTTGGATTATAAAATTTAGAGAAAAGGAAACTTCAGATGGAAGCAATTTGAAGCCATAAATTTAGTAAAGAGATTGTAAAATAACAGTGGGGAAGGGGCTTGTCTGTAAAGCGTGGATGAAAAGTAGAAATGAGTTTAGAGTAAAAGGAGAAAGAAAGCAAACTGTAACCTAGAGAAAATGGAGCTTTACATAGACCCTTGAATGGCTGCAATATATTATACCCCCACTCAAGTACCTTTTCCGCTGTCAGTTTCTATCTACTTTGTATCCCTTCTTTGTCAAACTTTTCCACACCCTCTCACCCTAAATGTCAGTTTTCCTTAGGTGTATCTTTTACCTTCTAAATTCCCCCAGAACCTTTGTGTTTACATATCTGTCAGAGTCTGTGAGTGCCAGTTCTTTTTCTAGTCTTGTCTCCCACCTCTTGTTTTATTAGTACTTATTTTGCACCTCAAGTGACCTTGCTTTTCATCACATTATTTCTACACCAAATGCTTTGGTTGCCCTTAGTGCTCACCTTTATATTCACACTCACAACTGCCCTTGTATTCGTTCATGAAAATAAGGAAAAACAGTCGGTGAAAGGTTCATCAAAAGCAAAGATCATATTCCCTGGATGTAGTAGATTTGAACTTTTAAAGGTTTTATTTATTGACATATTTATTTATGTAGTTGGTTTCATTGTGGGCTTTTTCCATGTTTGTGGACTTTGCCCTTGCCTGCTACAAAAAAAAAGCTTTAACTTTTACACAAAAGTCCTCATGTTTGTGCCTTATTCTTTTGACTTCTGTTCATTTTTTCTTAGGTTTTATGCTATAAATATTGATACTGATAACATTGTTATTGATTAATTTCACATCTTTTCCTGGATTATGAAAGGGGTTCTGTTTGAAGTTTAGAGTTAATCAGTAGTGGATCAGGATCCATTTTGTGGACAGGTCCACAATATTGAAATCAATATGTAAACTAGGTCCTATTTAATCACGTTAGTTAAGTTGGTCTGCGTTTTTGAATTCACTACTGTTTTAGCAGCAAAATGAAGAAAATAATAATGGATTAATGAACAGTAGAGGGTGAATTAGCATACGTCTCATATATTTGAGCTGTTTTCTTTTTCTCTGATATTTCTTTCAATCTGCATATCTGTATGTTCAAGAATGTATAGATTTTGGAAAGCACACCTGGACTCACAGCTCATATTTTGAATCCATGATCCGTTCATAGAATAAGTTTATTTGAATTACATTGCTGGCGTGTCCTTAAGCAGTTCAGGTATGATTACTCCCAGTGACACGCTTACTGCATTCCCATACAGAGAACGACTTTCAGCCTAAGAAACATTTGTAAGACTACTCCTACCAAAACCAAAATGATCAATTGTTTTATACTGGTCCAGTTTTCAGCTTCATTTCTTTCTTCAAGTCAGCTGAGGGATATTTCTGCATTACCAGAAGATGCCATTTCAGTTTACATCTTAAACTATACTTTGTCCCCAGATGATGTTGTAAAATGAATTGCATTCAGGCAGAGGCTTCTCAAGCTCAACTGCTTCATTTAACAGCAGCATATAAGTATTCAACTCCTAATCCCTGGAGTCCTCCCTTTGCTAACTGTTACAGCATCAGACTTAAACTGGCAAGGTGTTTTGGAGAATGCTGTTTTTCTGACCCAATAAACTTATAATGTGAAATACACAATACAACATTTTCTTCTGCTTTAAACAAGGCAACCAAGAAACCTAAAGAAATCAGAAAAAGTCTTCTGTCAGCTTCTGAGATAAGAATAAAAAATTAAATTCAGGGTTTCTTTGAAGCTTTTGGTAATTTCAAACGAAGCAGGAATACCTGTCTTCATTTGTTTGTCTTCAAGAAGTTTTCTAACAAGCTTAATCACACTTATCTTTCAGATTCTGTAGACGATACTAAAAAAGGAATAGAAAATTCCATATTGATATGAACTTCTGTGATATTCTACCATTACAGAAATATTAATATGAGGACTCAGAACTGATATAGTGTGTACTACATTTTAAAACAAGCAGACTATAAATTTCCTATTTTATTTTAGTGTTTCCAGCTATTCATGGATACTGTTACACAAGAGCCCATCTCATCTGGGGAAAACCTGTGAGGAATTTATTGATAAGGAAGAAAGGCATAAAAGGATTAGTTGCATGCTCAAGAAAACCAAGCTATATGACAGAAGTGAATTCTGCTTCTCTGCCTTAAGAGGACCAGTGTTTCCTCCTGGAATTGGCTGGATTTGTATTGAGGTGTACCTATGTGATTTTGTAAACTCCTAATTTTGTTCTGTTTCCTGTAAAGTTGCATTTTGTTCTCATTTTCTGTCCTGAGGAGACTCAAGGAAGGCTGTGCTAACTGAAGTAGTTAACTACACCAATCAGTGATTAGAGTTGCAATCAGAGTTTGTTTTGAGACGGTAGAAAATATCTGGTAAGACGGTGAATACAGATTAAAAGAAGACATTCACTGAATCAAGAATACAGCCTCCCTGAAATCTGGAAGCTGATGACAGTCATTAATTTTAAAAATATCAATATTTCTTGACATTAATAATTTTACTTACTATTGTGTGGTCTTGTATAGTATCTCCCGTATGAAAATGTATTGAGGAAGGATACTTTCACAAAAAACTCAGTCATTCAGTATGATTATGTCGTGCATGCAGTGGGAATTGTATGGATGGCTGATAGTATAAGTTTTTCATATAATGGAGCTGTTAGAAAACCAGAAAAAATATCAGTGTCTTCATGGGCTGTTATATTCCGATGAATTGGGTTTTAGGTTCTGATGGGAAAAAAAGCTAAGCCAAGTTATTTCAGATTTTTTTACTTTTTAGAGGAATCCCAGGATATAATGACACACAATGTATTTTGTGTACTTTTCTTTAGGGCTTAGTTTTGCCACCTGTTTTATTCACTGTCATGTGCAAGAAGGTCATGTGCCTTCAGTAAGTGAGCATACCTCTTGCCATGCTATTTCCTTGTTGATTGTATGTGATATAGTAACAGTTCAGTGCTTGGTATTTTTCCAACTCATAGAGACCAGCATGAAATACAGACATCTTAAGCTCAATTTAGTCTACAGGAATGTGTATAAAGAGAGAGTAACTTTGATACCTAGTTAATAGAGTATTTTCATCCTCTAATAAGACCATGGTCTTCATTTTGCAGGGTGGCAGACCTCTGCTGTTAGGTCCAGAAAATTCAGGAGTAACCAAAACTCTTTTTTCATCTGCAGGTTTTTTTTTTTTCTGTTGTAGCTTTATCTGTTGATGTTAAATTTGCATCTTATCACTCAAGATTAGAAAACTGCTTTAATTTTTGCATTACACATTGACAGTATGTTCAGCATGTCATGCTACTCAAGACATCTTTCTGTTTTCTGTAAGGATGGAGACTGAATTGTATACTTTACTTCTATTAGTACAGAAAGACAATGATGATTCCTGTATTACTATTTGGAGTATTTAAACCTGTACATCACATAAAAGTCTTCTTCAGTGACCACATTTTAGCAGAGGAGAAGGAAGTTTGCAAACTATTTTGGATGTAAGAAAGCTAAAACTTTGTATCTTCCAGTTCATGGTCAAGATGTGAAAACTAACCAAAACCGGTTTTATTGAGAGTAAAAACTGCTACAGAATAGAAACTTAGAATATAAAAACATCAAAAAGTGAGATAATAAAGAATACAAACCCCTCCCCCATATAATACTGAAAATAGTTTTATAGATCTTAATCTCCAAAATATCTTTCTTCATATATTCAATTATTCTCAGCAGAGATTATTATAATTTTAAGGTCTTTCATTTTAGTCTTGCTTTTATGCTGTTAGTTTGCAACAAGATGTTACCAACAATTACCCACAAACACTGATAGTGCAGGTGTCCCTTGACGCCTATCCGAATGATTGGTCAATCGAGAGATGAACGGAATAATACTCACTCTGCACACTCACATGTCTGTAGAAGGCTGAGGTTCTTTACAGGCATCTAGGTGTTGAGTGTTTAAAGTCAAATTATATGTCTTTACAGATCAGAGTTTATTGAATTGACTGGAGAGTCAATAGGCATTAGACCTTTGCTTGTAGAAATGTTCCATTCTGCCAAATGCAGTTGCTCAATTGACCTCCTGGCCAACAACTACAATTAAAAGGTACGTCTCCTGCACAAGATGGATGAGAACATAGTCTTCTATGATAACAGTTATAGAAAAATGTTTCTTGCAGATCTGTTCGCAGCTTTGTGTGTTCTTCTGTCTTTTCCTTTAGGTTCCCAGCATTTTGAGTCATCTGTCTAAGCTCAGATGACTCCATGCTCACTCAACTCCTTTAAGGTCCACTCAAACCACTCTTCTATTATAAGGCTTCCGCTTTTCTCTAAACCTGCAGTTCAGACATTTCTTGAGGATTATTTGAAAATTATCTGCCCTTAGAGACCTTATGGTCCAGTAGGATTGAAAATTAGAACTATATATTAATGTCTCCTTTGGAAATATTAAATACCTGTTTATTTATTCCTCTAGCTGTGAAAGGTGCTTTCGTCTTGCCATTACTGCTGCTAAGAGGAGCAGAAATTCAACTAGATGAATGATGACCTTTCAAGGATCTGTTTTTCAGAGGGAGTATCTCTCTTCTAGTGTAGCCAAAATTTCTCTCCTGTTGTCTGTAAGAGTTAAATTAAGCTTCCAATTTTCCTTCCAGAACCAGAGATCTCTGAAATAAAAATTTACCTTTGATACATTTAAAGTCAAGAACGTTGTTGATATTCACAGGTCCACAGAGATCAGGAAATTTCCTGTGTTGTTAATTTTCCAAATGTATCCATTACTACTCAATGGCTGTCCCAATGGATAGTGGCCTGAATTGAGTTTTTCTATGAAACTGCTGAAATGGATCCTCCTAATAAAATCAGGTCATAATCTATGAGAAGTCAGGAAATACTACTGGCAATGTTGGGGATTTTTTTCTTCCATTTCTGTCATGCCATCCCCAAATGCAATATTATTTTAGGTTGCTGAAGGACAATATGGTTCTCCATTTGCTGATTGATTTAAGTGGTCCGACACTGCTCCACTAGGTAGCTGATAAAGCATTTTCTTGGAGTTATCTGTAGTGTGAATGTACATTTGGAGTATCAATAGAAGAAAGACAAGTTGCATATTTGTAAAGGATATTCTGAGATTTTGGGGTCAAAAAAATACAAGCTTTCTAGTTGCATTTCTCTTTCAAAGTTCTTTGAAGCTTCTAGATGTACATTTTTCCAGATGAGCAAGATTTATTCTCTACTTCCCATCAGCATGTGATTTCCAGCCACGTCCTGGGAAGTAAGGCTTCAGTATGTGTAGTGGTTCCTCAGAAGGCAAACGTAAAAATGAATGCTTCCCCTTCCTCCTTCATTCTCTTAGCTTTTCTTAACTGTTCACCATCTGCCGACCAACTCCTGGTCAGTCCCTAAGAAGTGAGACCCAGAGCCTGAGAGCCCTGAGAGCCTGACCCCCCCAGTCAATTTTCCCCAGAATATATACTGAGCATGACATTTTATGGCAGGAAATATCCCTTTGGTCAGTTTGGGTCAACTGTCCTGAATGTGTCCCCTCCAGTCCCTTGTAGAGAAGAAGGTGGGAGCACAGGTGCAGTGTGAGAAGCTGACTAACTCGTTGGCTTAATATGAACATTGCTTGGCAACAACTAAAAATATCGATGTGTTATCAACATTCTTCTCGGCACAAATTCAAAACATAGCCTCATAATAATTACTGTGAAGAGAATCAACTGTCCCAACCAAAACCAGCACATGGGGCCATCAAGTATATAACATAGTGAAAGACCACATGATCTTCAATGAGAGATGGTTTTGCCTGGCAAAAGAAAGGCTAAAGAGATCTTTAACAGCAGTCAGTGAAATTTGAAGGTAAGCTACAAGGATGATGAAGCTAAGTCTTATTAGCAATGGCATTTGGTATAGTAAAAGGCAAAAGCCACAAGTTTGGACTTCAGCAAGGTCACTGAAAAAAGTGTTTCACCTGGAGGGTCATTCATTCGTGGAACAGTTTATGAAGCTGGGTGATGGAATCTCCACCCTTGTTTTTTTGTGAAACTTGTCTAGACAAAGCCAAAGCTGACCCAATCTGGTACTGTTTGTGGTCCCACTTCGAGCGAGACATTCAACTAGGTGAACTCTAGACACCCCGTGTAATAATTTCTATGATTCTGTGCCTTGGATAGAATCTACTACTGGATACTTGGATACTCAGTTGTCCTTGTGCTCCAGATTGGGTGAAAAAATACAGTTAGGGAGTGACCACAGTGTTTATTACACATGTAGACATGATAGTATAGGAACTCAATGATTAATTAAATATTTCCTTTCCTTCCTGTTAGCACTGGAAGATTTACAGATGGAGACAAGAAAAGCTTTAATGTCATAATCCCTAAACAGTAACAAAAAACATGTTTCGTTATCTCCATTCCCTGGGATTCCTAATAAAGTTTGTATAAATTAAAAACTGTTAATAGCAGAACACTGTAATTGATTAGGTTCTGTATGTTTACAGCTCTCTTTAATTGCTTAAAAACGCCATTTGTCAGCTTCATGTTCTATTGACAATGTTATCGATTTATCCGATTTGGGCTTTGTCTTGTCTCTCGTACATAAAACTCACATATGCAGTTCAAATGGGAAATGACTCTATTGATTTCCTTAACTTGAGCCCAAATGCTAAAGATTTTTGGATAAGCTTTCTCATTACTTAAGCCAAAATCAATAAGAGAGAGCATCTTTTAATGAAAGAGCAGTTTGAGCAACGTACTTCAGAAATGGGGTCCTGTTCATCCTTTGCTTTACAAATCGATCTCCTTGGTTCCTTAAGTGAGGTCCAATTGGTTGACATTGTGGTTTGTCTTTGTGTGTAAACTTGCAGCTTCAGAAAAGAGAAGATGAGCTACAGAGACAGCAGGAGGAAACACTTTCTCTGTGATAGAAAAAGGATGATCTTATTGAGGTACCACACTATATGTTATAAGTTTGTAAAATTCTGGCTTTTTATAGCCATTTCTTAACTGTATAATTTATGGCAAAAAGAGTGTGTTTTTAAGTCCTATCTCTGTCTATTATTATTTTTTGCTGGTTGCTATTACACTATTTAAAAATATTACATACTTTAATGATGCAGGTAGTTAATTTGGAACTAGCACCTTCTTTTGTAATTTTTCTGCATAGAATACTATCTGACCATATTGCTTTGTTAACATGTTAATTTGTTCTAGTTTTATTTCAGCTCTAGCCTCAAGAAATTAGTCTTAGTGGCTCCAGAGTAAGCTGTGTAAAATGAAATCTAAGATAAAAAATGTAGAGCTGAAATTGAAGAGGTACGGAATGAACTGGGTATATCCAGCTACTTATATGGGCAGGCCAGATGTTCAGGTACAGTACTAAGATATCATTAACTGCCCTGAACTACATAAATTAAGCTGATTATGCCTTCACTTAATTAACTGAGAATGACCTATTGATATATAGGCAGAGCAAGACAGAGACTACATGCTGCACTGTACTAAATTTATAGGTTTTCAATTAGTTCTACTATTGACTGAGACTACCGAAAAATGGAGTTTACTTTTATGTTTTGTAGCAGGTCTTAAAATTAGTAAGGTATTTGAATTTGTTCTGTGTTTATGCTCTTGAATTATTTGAAAAATGATCCAATGAGAATTGTTTATTCTTCTAAATCTTTAATTTTTGTCTCATAGCTGTTTAACACCTGTACAACACTGTCCTTGAAACTGCTGTTATGACTTATAAGTAATGTTTAATCGTCTCCAAAATATTAGTCATCTCCAAATGTTAGTAATAATAGTTTTAGAAATTATGTAATCAAATTATTTGTTTAAAACTATATTTTAAAGAAATGCAAGGAAAATCTCTTCAAAAAATCTGATAATTTTATTATAAACTGAGCTATACATTTTATTTTTTAAAAAAGTACATTGGCAGTGATTTTAGTTAAACTCCATTTGAAAAAGGAAGTTTTTATACTCTCACATACATTACCTGATAGTGTTTTACTCAATGTATTAAATAATCTCGGTAATATATTTGCAGATGTTGTTGAAAAGAAAATGTGAATTTGGCTAATGTAGGGATTTTTTTAATGCAGAACTACATAGTCAATTAGCATGTAGTTACAAATTGACTTCCACTGTAGACTTGTGTTGAAAAAATCATGCAGTTAGAAACCAAAGATAGGGAAAAAATATAGCTGTTAATTAGTAATACTACGGCAAAATTTGGAGAAAAGTAATAAGCTTAAAATGTTAGCACGTACTAGTAGAACTATTAAATCAGGCTGATGAATCTTCTGTTATGTTTCTATTTAAAAGAGATTTATTTCAAACATAAAGAAGATAATAAAACATCCTACAGATAAGATTGTTTATTAATATACCAAGGTAAATAAAACAGCACATATGCTTAGCAAAAAAAAGACCCAGACTACTCATGTTTGAGTCCTTGAACAAGTTTTCTTTAGTCCATTCCCAAGTATAAATTTTTTGGGGTAATGTGCCTGCTCCTCAAATGTGGTCCATAAGCCTTTGCTGTGTACTGGTCATACATGGAACATAAAACACATTGTGGTAAATTGCTATAACTTCTTGACTTCACTAGAGTTAGGCAGCCGCAACATCTCAGCTGCTGCCCAGCTGCTTTCACTATAACTGACTGACCAAGTCAAGTCTGTTTTGTCCGCATTGGATTCAACAAGGGGAAGTCATGCTTGACCAATCCGATAGCTTTTTATGATGCCATCACTAGATGGATAGGCGAGGGGAAGGCAGAGACCTTGACTTCAGCAAAGCTTTTGACACCATCTCCCATGATATCCTCATAAACAAGCTTAGGAAGTGTGGACTGGACCATTGGATGGTGAGGTGGATTGGGAATTGGCTGGAGGAAAGAGCTCAGAGAGTTGTGGTCAATGGGGCAGAGTCTAGTTGGAGGCCTGTGGCTAGTGGCATCCCCCAAGGGTCAGTGCTGGGTCCAGCCCTATTCAATATATTCATCCACGACCTGGACGAAGGGATGGAATGTACTCCCAGCAAGAGGTACCCAAACGGCAGGGATTGGCTGCCACGCCAGAAGGCTGTGCTGCCATCCAGCTTGACCTGGACAGGCTGGAAAACTGGGTGGGGAGAAATCTAATTAAATTTAATAAGGGCAAATGTAAAGTACTGCATCAGGGGAAGAACAATCCCTTGTATCCATACTAGGTGGGGGCTTCCAGCTTGACCTGGACAGGCTGGAAAACTGGGTGGGGAGAAATCTAATTAAATTTAATAAGGGCAAATGTAAAGTACTGCATCAGGGGAAGAACAATCCCTTGTATCCATACTAGGTGGGGGCTGGTCTTGAACTGCAGCTCTGGGGAAAAGGACCTTGGAGTCCTAGTGGACAACAGGATGACCATGAGCCAACAGTGTGCCCTCGTGACCAAGAAGACCAACGGCATCCTGGGATGCATTAAGAACGTGGCCAGCAGGTCAAGGGAGGTTATCCTCCCCCTCTACTCTGTGTTGGTGAGGCCTCACCTCGAGTACTGTGTCCAGTTCTGGGCTCCTCAGTTCGAGAAGGGCAAGGAACTCCTGGAGAGGGTCCAGTGCAGGGCCACTAAGATGATTAAGGGCCTAGAATACCTAATTTATGAGGAAAGGCTAAGAGATCTGTGTCTCTTTAGCTTACAGAATCATAGAATCACAGAA
>NW_010227427.1:0-37939 GCF_000690775.1 Eurypyga helias | reverse complement strand
TTGGTGTCGTCAGCAAACTTGCTGTCACAGGCTTAGAGAAGAGTGGCTGAAAAGATGTCTGGTGCAAAAAGATGTGGGGGTATTGGTTGACGGCTGGCTGAATATGATCCAGCAGTGTGCCCAAGTGGCCAAGAAGGCCAACAGCATCTTGGCCTGTATCCAGAACAGTGTGGTCAGAAGAACTAAGGAAGTGATTTTCCCCCTGTACTCGTCACTCTTGAGGCCGCACCTTAAATACTTTTTTCAGTTTTTGTCCGCTCACTGCAAGAAAGACATTAAGGTGCTGGAGCATGACCAGAGAAGGGCAACAAAGCTGGTGGAGGGACTGGAGAACAAGCTTTATGAGGACATCTGAAGGAACAGGAATTGTTCATTCTGGAGAAGAGGAGGCTCAGGGGAGACCTTATTACTCTCTACAAGTACCTGAAAGGAGGCTGCAGAGAGGTGGGTGTTGGTCTCTTGGTTAGAAGCAATAGGGCAAGAGGAAATGGCTTCAAGTTGCACCAGAGGATGCTCAGATTGCATATTAGGAAAAACTTCTTCACCTAAACAGTGATCAGGCATTGGAACAAGCTGCTCAGGGAAGTGGTGGAGTCACCATCCCTGGGAGTACTTAAGAGATGAGTTGAAGTAGAGCTTAGGGATGTGTTTTAGGGTAGACTTGGCAGTGCTATGTTGATGGTTGAACTTGATGATCTTAAGGGACTTTTCCAACAAAACCAATTTTATGATTCTATGATTCTGTCTGCAGCTGGTAGGTGTATCTACAGGTCTTCATTTAAGATCTCAGCTACCTAATGTTACACCTTTAATGGGACTAGGATAAAGCTGCCCTTACCCAAAACCAAAACACGTATTACTATCCAAAACTGATTTCCTAGTTGAAGAAGAATTGTGTTAAGGGTCAGTTTTAACAGAGGAAAGGAAATAATAATTATAATAATAATATCTATATTAAACTTAAATGTAAGGAAATAAATCACAAATTGCAGACAAAAATCACTGGGAAGAGTAAAACATTTTCCTGAACAAAATATATAATCAAAGAGCATTTTTGACTGAAATACTGACTGAAAAGGCTTGAGACTCTGAGAAAAAAAGGTCGTCTTTGTTGTTTGATTCCTCTTGTATTCAGGATTTGTACATTATTTGGAAATATCAGAAATTGGAAGTATCAGAAAAGAATTCTGAAATCTTCATCAAATTTGTGGAAGTAGCTGTAGTACGACAATTATGCCTCCAGTGGCTGTAATTAAAAGACAGTGATAGAAAACATTGATGCCTCAGATGTAGTTAACAAAATATATACAGTTCACAGTATATAGATATTCTTATATAACTAAGCCATACTGACAGTCTCGGTTTAACAAAGGGTTGGCTGAATATTATGTTAACTTAACTTAGAATACATTTAGATTTATCTGATTGGATTTAAAACGTAGTCCTTCATTCAGCCCACAGTAGAGTAGTGTAGTACAAAAATTAATGGAAATTAACTGAAGAGCCAGGTACTAATAGAGTGACTAGCAGTACCTGATACTCATGAAAAGGACCAAAAGTTGAAGGACTTCCCAGTTACTGAAAATAATAGCTCAATAACATTTTAAGAACTACTATGGCAGGTTATAGGTAAAAGTGAAAGAATTTGCCAATATGAAACTAACGCCACTAGGCTTTAGCCTTTTGTCTGTCTATCTAGCAAATCTATTAAAATGCTACTCAGTTACCTTAAATTACGGCAGAAAACTAAAATGCACTATTTCTTATGGGTTAAGTTTCCTATCACATGAATTGGCAGGAGGCATAGACAAAGGCACTTTCAACATATCATCACCTATAGATAATCCTTTGCCTTCATTAATCAATTAATCATTGAGCAAAATGACAACAAAATTCTATGCTGAAGATCAATTCCTGAAGTATTCACTATGAAATCAATCTGCAGGTAAAACATGGGCTTTATTTCAAAGGTAATTTAGTCTGAATAAAGACTGAAAGTTTGCACCCTTAGTCTGACTCCACAATCATGTTAGGGATATAAATTTACATAATATTCCTATTAATTAAATATATGTGTTTCTTAAATTTTAGAATTAAATTAAATGCTTTCAAACATTTTATTAGTCAAAAATTGAATATCTTTCACAGGAAAATGTCAATACTTCATTATGTGCAAAGACAAGACAAAATCACACCATAATATGCGTACTTTCGTAGGTGTTTGAAACAAAACTTCTTGACCTGAAGAGAAATTTTGCCTCTATCATTATAGAAAAAAAACCCTATGAAGTTTACAAATGCAGTGAAAGTTCTTGTTCCTCTCAGACTAACAGTCTGAGGGAAATACTGTGTCTTTCATACAGATAACTCAACAAAAACAGGAGCACTTGGTTTGAACTAGTATTCAGTTATTCTTTTCACTATGTTTCTATTACATAAACAGAGAAATATTTGAGCCCTCAAGCAGCTGAATAATATGTTAATGTTCCTGTGGCTAATATTATCTAAAGACCATGTAGCCTGGCAGACAAAAGGCCTACTTTGTAATTCAAAAGATATGGAATTTCAGTCCTAATAAAGTTATACTTCTGTTAAAATTTCTATTAAATTTACTCACATCATCATAGTTATAGTTATATTTGTCCTTAATAATAAAAAATAATCAAAATCAACCAATAAAGGTAAGATACTTCAGCTACAAAACAGTCTTGTGGAAAAAATATCATTACTCTAACCAACTCTGGTTTTGTACATGTAGGACCAGATTAGGTAAAAAATACATAGGTGATTTGGTCTAAAGCCCTAAAAAAACCCTCAAACCTTTTAGATTACAATGAATTCCGAAGTAATTACCCAGAAAATTACTTTAAAAAATATTGTATTATGAACTTTAGGGTTTTATATACTAAGAAACTTTTTGACATTTTTCTGATTGGATGGCCAAGTAAATAAGATACTGATAACTTAGCTACTTGGGTATTTGTAATAAATTTTGAGTATTAGTCTTTGCAAGTGGGAGTAACAATGATTTTACAGAATTCATTCACATATGGTTCCTTTACTATAAGAAACAATCCTTTCTTCCGAAACAGAATATGTTACTTAAAGAATGTTGAATATGAGTAATGTTCTTTAGTGAGTTGAAAGCAACACCCATCCTTAAAGACGTAAGCAATTGGACATTTACTTGGCAAGGATTCAATTATTTTGTATAATCAAATAAATTCATCTGGATTCAATACTAAGTCCATATACCAATACACAAAATCACTTGCCACTAAGTGAAAATGTTTGGCACTTGTTAAATCGTTATTTAAATTGTTAATTAAATTCTACAGTGATCTACTGATTATACTTGTTAAAATTTGTTTAGAGGAAAATATTGTGCCTGATATGACAGCCTAACATAGTCAAGGCTGCCACAGCTTCATTCCCCCAGGTCCAATTTATAAGGCTAATCATATATTACTAGCAGGCATAGGCATGTGGAACACAAGAATACGACACATACATACACCTCTACATGTCCAGCCATACAGATCACAGACAAACACACAGAGCAATCACACAAACACAGGTAGTACCAATGGCATCATCCTGATCTCTTCTCCAGATGAGCAACAGAGATATCTACTACAGAGGATCGCAGAATCATAGAATCATAGTATGGTTTGGGTTGGAAGGGACCTTAAAGACCATCTAGTTCCAACCCCCCTGCCATGGGCAGGGACACCTCCCACTAGACCAGGTTGCGCAAAGCCTCATCCAGCCTGGCCTTGAACACTTCCAGGGATGGGGCATCGACAGCTTCTCTGGGCAACCTGTTCCAGCGCCTCACCACCCTCTCTGTGAAGAACTTCTTCCTGACATCTAATCTAAACCTCCCTGTTTTCAATTTAACCCCATTACTCCTTGTCCGTTCACTACAGGCCCTTCTAAAAAGCCCCCTCCCAGCTGCCTTGTAGGCCCCTTCAGGTACTGGAAGGCTACTGTAAGGGCTCCTCGGAGCCTTCTCTTCTCCAGGCTGAACAAGCCCTATTCCCTCAGCCTTTCATCATAGGAGAGGTGCTCCAGCCCTCTGATCATCTGCGTGGTCTCCTCTGGACTAGCTCCAACTAGCTATATCCTTCTTATGTTGAGGACTTCACAGCTGAACACAGTACTGCAGGTGGGGTCTCATGAGAGCTGACTAGATGGGGAGAAAACACATACAGGATGCGTATGTATGTATAAGGTCTATACCTCCATCAGCTGGGCTTGGACACTCAGTTTACCCAGTAACTGCTCCTGTATTCCAGTCTCCTCAGTTCCTGGTACCTGGACATGGGAGCCCCTGAGACCAGGATCCCACTCCAGTTGCTCATATATCTCACTCATGCTCAAACACACGCACATACTCCCATAAACTGAGAGCTGTCTGGGAGTGCTTTGGTCTCCAATTGCAAATTTCCCTTTGTTGTCACCACTAGAGCACATGCTGTTAATACAATAAATTTGACCTGTAACTTCAAATATTCAAGGAAATTATGAACCAGAAAAAAAGAGGGAGCAGTTTACCTGATTTTATTTTTTTCACTACTATATGATATCAACCATGAAAATTTTTAAATAATGTTCCATCTTCACTCTGAATTGTGATTGTTTCATTTGGAATTTCACACTGATAAACATGGTCTTTTTCCTTTAAAGAAAGACCTTTTTTTATAATCAATTTATCACATTTATATTAAATAGTGTCACTGAAATATTAATAGACAAAATATATAATATTTTGTCTAATGTACATATGTATTATGTAACTAAAGCAATTTTCATTTTAAAATAATTCTACTTACATTTGTAGTACAGTGACATACGCTATTTGTTAAAAAAAAAAAGGGCTTTCCATTCAAACAGGTGGCATAAAACAGTTCCAAATGCCTCACTGAAACAAACGAACAAAGAAAAGTAAATGACTAGATGCAAATATAAACTAGCCTTCAGAGAAGGAAAAAGTAAAGTTGCATATAGAGTGTTGGCTTTAATCTACCCTGCAGTCCATTGTCTCCAGAATCAAAAAGGCATAAGGGTAGACTGAATACACACAGCATATGCTGCTAATGGCAATCCTATGCCTCAGTTAATAAAAGGGGTTAAACATCATGTTATTCTGGAAAAGACTGTGTATACATGCTTCATTTCTATTTTAACAAAACAAATTCAAGGACATTATTTTACTGGAATAACATCATTAAAACTGAAAACTGTTTCCTTCACATATATAAAGACAGAAAAACATCACACACTGGGGTTGAATGCCCCACCTTGTGCCCTGGGAGAGGATGAACATGATTACATCTGCAAACATATAAACATACTTATTGTATCTCCACATGTTCACCATGAAAATGTAGTAATAATCATAGAATCATAGAATCATAGACTGGTTTGGGTTGGAAGGGACCTTAAAGACCATCTAGTTCCAACCCCCTGCCATCGGCAGGGACACCTTGCACTAGACCAGGTTGCTCAAAGCCACATCCAGCCTGGCCTTGAAGACATCCAGGGATGGGGCATCCACAACATCTCTGGGCAACCTAATAATTGGAATAAACATATCTAACCCAGCCTTCTTTGAGATAGGCAAGAAAGTAATTGTGACAGAGTAGGCTTTAAAGATCAGTGAAAGAATCTTAACTATCACACAAGTGGGAAAAATCTGGTATTCATATTTGTGTGATGAGAATGCAGAACCTTTTGTATCAACCAAAAGAAAGTGTGAAATAGGTGATTCTGGAATAAATTCTAATGGTTTGACATATGAGTCTAGAGATAGCAAAAAAATGTTATAGTTAGAAGAGCAAAAAATGTCTAACAATTTGAGAAAAGGGACAGAGCCTCCAACAAACCTGATGTACAACAGAAAAAATAAGAATAAATTAAAACACTAGAAAACAAAAGAAAAAGAAAGAAAAAATCTTACAAGAAAGCTGAGGGCACCAGTTGTCCCTAGGGCTCAAACAAAACAAAAGGCCTGGCAATAGACCAAATAGCATCTCATCTGTGGTAGTCTTTTTTATTGACCTAATGGCAGTTTTTATTGACCTCATGTTCCTACACATTCATAGGAACAATTACTACAGTCCCAAACTCTGAATGTCCAAGGATATTACACTCTTAACTTAAGGTGCATAAAGTTAGGTGTAATGAAGGTAGAACTCAATATTACACAATTAGAAAATTGTAAACTAGTTTTTATAATAGGACAGTTTAACAAAAATATGAACAAGACAACTGCAGGCATCAGTACATCATGAGAAAAAAACTTACATATCTATTTAAAAAACAGACTCATTGCAAAAAAATACTTCAGTTATACAAATTCTCACATAGTAGAAAACAAAAAATATCCTACCTGGAAAAGTTTTCTATGCAGAATGAACACCATTTCTACTGTTGTGAGGTAATGGGGTGTTACAGCAAAAGTAAATTGCATTTTACTCTTATCTTAAGACATCTTAAGGTGTGTTCAATAAGACTATATGATACCACCACATTGTTAATATTTACAGAACAGTATGAAGAAATGAGAGTTTGAAAGGGAACTGTAACATTGGAATTATTCGAAGTGTGCAATTTCACTGTCATTAGCTAGATATTTCTTCAGTTCATTGCTAAATTATTCCAGTTTTATACGAGTAAACCCAAACTAAATAATTAGTAACTAACCTAGCGTAGTGATAAGTTTTGAATCAAGGTTATAATTCATATATTTATGTAGGTTTTCTTGTCTCCATGCAACTGTTTCTGATCTGTTCCGAGTTTATCAGAGTACAGAGAATACAAGCTATAGTCTATGCTGTGTTTCTATTATAATTTTCAATCACATGCTGTATTAGTAAACATAGATATTTATTACACTTTCTCCACTATTAATTTTATTTCAAACCATAGTATTCTTTCTGTTAATTGTGTTTGTTATATTCATTTACAGTCTTCAGTGTAGTAAGTTTTAATTAAAAATACATATGTTACAGTACTCAGGTGAAATGATAATGTTTTAATTTCATATTGTTGAAATAAAATATTGGTGTATTTTTAATGTAAATAGAAATATAAATTCAATTACTATTTTTATATAGATTTTAAGACTAGATCATTGACTTATTAACACATGCCTCTAATAAATTTATCACAGAATCTCTGAGTCACTAGGAATCTGTTTGGCTTTGTGAGTTAAGAAAAACTTTCAGAAGAAAAGATTTTATAATACTTGTCTATGCTGTTTGCAAGGAATAGACCACGTCTTTCACAGCATACTTGATCTTCATTATATTCATATAGAACCTCACATCCTTCTGAAGAAAAGAATTTTGCTCATTTAGTTTTCAGTGAAAACATTGTCCAGGACTTTTTCTCTGCTAGTCAACACTTGTCAAATAAGAAAATTAATTGAAAAATTACTAATTAGACTTAAAATTGTGTAATCTTTCTGAGGCTAGGAGCACTTTTTAAATGAAATAATACTCACAATAATGCCATTCCTTAATTTATTTCAGTATCATTTTTGCAGTTAAGGCCAGAAGAAGAGTTGAAATTTAAATCATACATGTAGCCAACAATAAATCTTACCTTGGAAAAAAAGTAGAGTTTTGATCATATGATTTGCTACAAGGAAGTATGTGAAATCTTGGCTTTATTTGCTATATTTTCGTTATTGTTAAGGTGGTCCAGAGAACAACTATTTTTCAAGGTGAAAATAAAAATAAAGATAATTTTGCTTTTTCTTAGTGGTAGAATGCAACTTTAACCTTGGAATTTCATGAAGGCCAGAAGTAAGTCTGTAATCCCACAGCAGTACAGGGGTTAGATTTGTGTGACAGCCAAAATCCTTGACTGATCAGGGTCTTTCTGGTTCACAGCAGCTGCTTATAGCAAGGTTTCTGTCTTATTCCATCTCTATCTAGTAGTGTCTCTATTTCTGAAATTCATAATAGGAAGAGTAACAGAAAATAGTATATCCATGCAAAATACTTGTCTGTTAGAAAGAAGAAAGGTTTTTGGTCATGGTTTAGTTTTGTTGGTTTTGCTGCTGTTAATATTTATCACATAGACTACTGTTTAGTGTAGAAGGAGTGAAGAAATCCCTTGCAGTTATCTGAACAAGGAATTTGTCGTATGTGATGGTAAGGAAGAGGAAGAAGACAAACACGGAGTGGCAGAAACCTGACCAGCAAACAGAGGTAGTAACTGGGAACAAACCTAGTCTGTTACACCGATTGATAAAGGTGGACTATAAGAACATATAGTTCAGTAATAGCACCTGACTGAGGACATTTGTCAAAATGGACACGGGCCTGTCACACAACCAATAAGGGAGATAATGAAAAGAAATAAACCTCATCAGTCACACTAATTCATGGACTTTCAAGAAACTCTGGAAATCAAAGAGAACCAATCTGGACTTTGCAACTGATGGGGATGCAACCCTGAAGATCCAGGATGTTGGAGGGAGTCCATGGGACTGTGCCAACTGATTATGCAAGTGCAAGGGGGACGGAAGGAACAGAGAGGGGATTCGGCAGAAAGGGGCATAAAAGGGGCCAGTTATGTATAAACCAGTAGTGCTCCCCATAGGCTCTTGTTGAGCCCAACACTTGGTCACTTGCATTCTGTCCTGTCTTCTTGTATCATTTTATTAATTTTTTTCTTAACTCTCTCTCTGTGTAATCATACTATCCATCCTATGTGTATTCTTGCTGCAGGGAGTGAGACTGGGGGGTGTGGGTACCCCTGGCCTGGGGTGTCAGCTACTGGACCCTGTAGGGTCCCAGTGTCAGCTACTGGGGTCTTCAACCTTAAGCCACTGGTTAAGGAACAGTGTGTACCTCCAAAACCAGCTACTGGAGGGACCAGGGTGAGTGTAGTGAGTGAGTACCTCAGCACTGGCAGCTGGAGTAGGACCACAGGTCACAGCCCATGTGCCTGGTGCTGGCTGTTGGGGTTGAGTGTCTGTATCTTCCCTAAATTGGATGTGCATAGGCTGTGCATGTGTATCTACCAGCAAACATCAATCTGGATTCACCTGTCAAGTCGGGGTCCTCAGGTCTGGGGTAGGTCATTAAGTGGGTGGAGGGTTCATGCTTGCATGTGGGCAGTCTGTGGGATGAGTGTGTCCATGTCCCCATGTGTGTGTCTCCATGTGTGTGTCTCTGAGATACAGACTGGGTGAACAGGAAAGTAGAAGCTGCATCACTCAGCCTGGGCAGAGATTTGGGTTCCGAGGCATTAAGATGGGCTCCAGATCCTGGGATGGAGCTGCTGGAAGACATCCCTTAAGACTTGTTGTGGTTCAGTCCCAATCAGGAACTAACCACACAACTGCTCACTCACCTCCACCTCTACTCTAGTGGGATAAGGGAGAGAATCAGTGGAAAAAAGGGTAAGAAAACTCATGAATTGAGATAAGGACAGTTTAATGATTGAAATAAAATAATGATACTGAAAATACTACTAATAATGTGTAATTAAAATACTACTACTAACAATAATAATAATAATAGCAACAATAATACACAATGAAAAGCAAAAGAAACCAAAAAAGAAGTAATACAACTGCTTATCACCCTTCAACTGATGCCCAGCCAGTCCCTGAGCAGTGATTTCCCCTCTTGCCAACTCTCCCCAGCTTATATACTGAGCATGAGGTCTTGTGGCATGAAATGCCCCTTTAGTCAGTTTGGGTCAGCTCTCCTGGCTGTGTCTCCTCCCAGCTTCTTGTAGAGAAGTATGAGAAGTATGAGAAACTGAAAATGATCCATGGCTTAATATAAGCATTATTTGGCAACAACTAAAATGTGTTATCAATATTCTTCTCAGTACAAATAAAAAACATGAGCTCATATAAACTACTGTGAAGGAAATTAGCTCAACCAAAATCAGCACACACTACATGTCTGAATCATGATCAAAGATGGAAAGCAAGTTCTGCAGGTCATCACTAAGCATGGGAAGCAGCTTAAAAAACCAGAAACTTGAAGCAGATTTATGCTGGAGATCTACAGTTTCCCTGCAGTAATCTTACTATAAAATTTACCCTTAATAGAGCCTTTTTTTCACACATACTATCTAATGCTAAAATTGTATATAAGAAGACATATCAAGAGTATTCAAGGATCTGTAAGTAGTGATTACCCTACACTACTTCTTTATATGCAATAATGATCTTTTCCAAAGAAAAGAAATGTTGCCATCATGGTTAAAGTGCTACAGCTGTCTTATTGTAATGAACTACTTTAAATGAAGAGACTCATTTGTATGAATAAAGAAGTGCGTTTGAAGTGGTTCAGTAATTTGTAGGTTTTCATTCGGGAATTAAATATTTCCATCCTGTTGTACATAATTTTTGTCCCTTGAGAACCTTGTTTTCTCTTGGTAGATCATGCTCCTGAGAATATTAAATCCCTTGAAATACAGTAATGATACTGTTTTCATAAAATCAATTTGAAGAAGCACCAGAGTAATATGATAGAACAGGAAAGAATAGTAATATTTATTGTACTGTAACAGAAGGTAAAAGTTGACATTTCAGTCATGATTCTAAATGCATGAACTACTGTGGTATTGTTACAACTACCATATAAATTCTTAAGTAAATTTTATAAGTCTGAGAGGAAAAGTATTTTAAATGTAAGAACAAGGGTATAACAGGGACTTGCATTTTGCTCTTCTGTTCTTTTTATTTATTTTACTTTACTTTTGCTAATGCTTTTTGCTGCTTTGGATTAAAGGTGAAATTGGATTTATTCCAGTATCTTCACTGCATAGTATCTACACCATGTTAAACCTAACCAAATAAATAAAATAACTCCCTCCACCACCCCCCAAAGCTCTCACATCCTGCTAAAGACAAATGCCCCATTTTTTTTTTTTTTTGGGTAAAAATTAATATAAAATATTTGTATGAAATAGTTTACAATTATGCTGAGAAATGAAGTAATGATTAATGTAGCAAATCCACTTCTGATCTACAGAGTTTCAAGAAACAAACAAACAAGCAAGTAAACAGATGTGTGTCTAAAATGCTACATAAGTGCAATGCAGGACCTTTAATTTTTGGTTTGGTATGCCAAGAATGAGTAGTCTGTTATCTGAAAATCAGCTTCACCCTTGCCAGATACAGAATTACTGACTCACAGAATCATGGAATCACTAAGATTGGAAAAGACCTATAAGAACATCTAGTCCAATCATCAACCCAACACTATCATGCCCACTAGACCATGTCCTCAAGAGCCACATCTAGATGTTCCTTGAATACTCCCAGGGATGGTGACTGCACCACTTCCCTGGGCAGCAAATTCCAATGCCTGATCGCTCTTTCAGTGAAGAAGTATATCCTAATATCTAATCTGAACTTCCCCTGACACAACTTGAGGCCATTTCCTCTTGTCCTGTCACCAGTTTCCTGGGAGAACAGACCAGCATCCATCTCACTACAACCTCCTCTCAGGTAGCTGTAGGAAGTGATCAGAACTCCCCTCAGCCTCCTTCTCTTTCGACTAAACAACCCCAGCTCCTTCAGCCGCTACTCGTAAGACTTGTTTTCTAGACCCTTCATCAGCTTTGTCACCCTTCTCTGGACATGCTCCAGCATCTCTATGTCCTTCTTGTAGTGAGGGGCACAAAACTGAACTCTGTACTCAAGGTACAGCCTCCGCAGTGCCAAATACAGGAGCACAATCATTTCCCTACTCCTACTGACTACACTGTTCCTGATACAGGCTAAGATGCCATTGCCTTTCTTGGCCACGTGGCCACACTGCTGTCTTATATTCAGCTGGCTGTCAACCAACACCCCCAGGTCCTTTCCAGCCACTCGTCCCTAAGCCTGTAGCGCTGCCTGGGGTTGTTGTAACCTAAATGCAGGACACGGCACTTGCGCTTATTGAACCTCATAAAATTGACCTCAGCCCATCGATCCAGCCTGTCCAGGTCCCTCTGCAGGGCTCTCCTACCCTCCAGCAGATCAGGACTTCGACTCAACTTAGTGTCATCTGCAAACTTACTGAGGGGAACACTCAATTCCCTCATCCAGATCATTGATAAATGTGTTAAACAAGACCAGCCCCAAGACTGAGCCCTGTGGGACACCACTTGTGACCAGCCACCAATCCGACTTAACTCCATTTACCACAGCCCTCTGTTGTTTATTGTTGACTCTACTACTCTGTTCACTTAATCTGTTAAAATTTAAGCATAGTCCTATAGTACTATATAATGTTCTTATGTTTCTGTAAAGAAACATGAGAAGTCAGAAAAAAAGTGGAATTAGAGGGGGAAAGGAACAAAGTTATTAAAATGAAGCATTTCCAGTGCTTTTTGGTTTATATTATATTTTAAACAATACTGAAATATGAAAATATTTGACAAAACGTTTTGTTTAGTGTTACTTTCAGGTTCTCTCTAATAATTCTAATAAAAAATCTTTTTTATGAAAACTCATGAAAATAATAATAATAATTTTAAAAAAGAATCAAGAGCAAACATGAGAATACTGCTTAAAAAGAGCTGAGGTTGATATTTTTTTCTTTATTGTTAATGAACATATATTTGATTCCTTAAAAAGACCAACCTAGTTGTCACTGAGGTGTATGCCTGTTGGAAGTCTCAGGAAAGTGACCAGGACAGATTGCTCATGGAGAGTGAAATACCTTTTACATCCCGTCTGCAATGATGCTGATCTCGTGTTAAGATAAGCTGGCAGAGCAAACTCGAGAAATATAGTACACTTAGGTGAGATATATATGCCATGTGAATAAAAGACTTCAGTCCCTAGATTTCCAAAACCATCATAGAAACAAAGCAAAGAAAAAACCTAACTAACTTTCATTTCACTTATAGAGATATGTAAGCCTAACATAATTGCTTGGTAATGGTGGATGCTTCCTCTTTCTTTTTATTATTTTTTTTTTTATTGCAGCAGAAATAAATTACTTCTATGTAATGTAATACATATTTCTTATATTTCTATGTCTTTACACACACACAAAATAAATGGATATGGCAGACTCAATTTTTATAGACCTTATGGGAAATAGTTATTCTGTCAGCAAATTATGTACATTCTATTAAAAGCATTCTAGCAAAGTTCAGCTTCAATTATTTTCAGTGTTATTAGAACAAAATTAACATTGTTCATGTTTGTAAACTGCCTACAATGATATTTCTCATGAAATTAACCTGATGGTACCTTTAGTAACTTGGATAAACCTGATGACTTGATCAGTCAATACTTTTCCAAAGCTGTAATGAGTTTTCTAAGCAATTTTATAACAATAATATATTTTACATTCTTTTCAGTGCATTTATTAGCCCTTTTTGTTGTCCTCAGCTGCTAAAAATCTTGAGGGGCATATTCATAAAATGTCTCTCTAAAGAGTAGTGTGAAAAGTGCTAAGATAGAGCACAGATATTGCATAATTAAAGTGTTATTCTACTGCTGTATTAGATGGCGTTTAGTTTTCTGCAATTTATAAAATTGTTCTGAACTTGATAATAGTGGGTAAGAAAAAAACAAGGAAAAGTTTCATAACTATAATTCAAATAATAAAGGGTGTCAGTAATAGCAGCATGCAAGCATAAGAAATGTAATTACAAAAAATATGATATAGACTTACATTTACAAAGGGGCATGATGAAATTTGTAAACTCATTTTTGCCAGTAGTATTTCACTTAAGATTGTAGTTGAAATTCTTTTGCTTTACTTTAATTACAAAATTAAGAAAGTATCTTTTTTTGTGTCAGAAAATATACATGGGTAACCAAGGCTTCTGAACTCTGAAGCCTGGTACTGTGGAGCCCAGAACTGGACACAGTACACCAGGTGTGGCCTTACCAGTGCTAAGTAGAGAGGGTGGATCCCTTCCCTCAGTCTGCTGATGACAACCCTCCTATTGCAGCTGAGAATAGCATTAGCTTTCCTTGTGGCAACGGCACATTGCTGGCTCATGTTCAGCTTGGTGCCCACTAGGAGCCCCAGGTCCTACAAAGCTGCTACAAAACTGTTTTCTAACAGATCGCCCCCCAACATATGTTGGTGCCTGGTTTTATTTCTCTCCAAGTGCAGGACTTCACACATCATCTTGTTGAACCACATGGGGTTCCTTTCAACCCTTTTCTCCAGACTGTCAAGGTCTCTATGGATGTCAGCATCACTGCCTGGCTTATCAGTCATTCCTTCAGGTTTGGTGTCATCTGCAAACTTGCTGAGGGTACAATCTACCCTACCATCTAGATCATTAATGAATATTAATGGACCCACTATTGAGCCCTGAGGTACACTGCTGCCTCCAACTAGACCTCTGATCCCATCTGTTCAGTTTTCATTCCATCTCGATATCCAGCTTCTCCCTGGAGATCTTATGGGACACAATGTAAAAACCTTAGTGAAGTCTAGGAAGGCAGAATACACAGTTGACTCTCCTCATCTACCATGCCAGTCATGTTATCACAGACGTTTATCAAGTTTCTCAAGCATGGCTTCCCCTTAGTGAATCCATGCTGACTATTCCTGATGACTTCCTTTTCCTTTATAATTAAACTGATAACAACATCATGAAACACTGATATTTGGTACAGTATTCTGACACAATGATCAATCTATCTCTTTATGTGTCTGCACATCTAACATCATATTCTTACCTATATTACAATTATATTATAACTATTCAGGGTTCTTGACCTCTCTCAGTTAGACCTACCAGTATTTTCTGCAACTGATGATGCTGATGATTTCTCAAAAGAATAACAACATCTTTTCAATATTTAATTTTATTTTTGCATCTCTTTCACATATACCCACTGTAGGAAAGTCTTTTTATCATGTAATTACATTGTTGGCTGCCTGTTTTCAAAATAACCTTTTTTCTTCAAACCATTTACTGTTACTCAAGATATTACATTAAGATATGTACTTGTGTGCAGCTCAGAAGTAGTAATATGTCCCCATGTGTGGAATAAGGATTCCATTCAGATGATAGAACTGGGTTTTGAGCAATTCAAAACAATATTTATTCTCTTATGCTGCTGCTCTACAGACTAATGATGAAATCCTTTTTACTGTGCAGAATCTTTTTTGATTACAGTCTTTCCCTCTTGGCAGTTTTAAAAAGTAGCTCCATTTCCTGAAAATACAGATATCCACAGGTGAAATACTGATAAGACACAGAATTACTTCTGTTATTTAGCATTTGCAAACTTCTCTTTACAATTTTGAGGTTTGTTTTTTCTTCAACTTCTTCATATTGCTCTGATGACTGCTAGCCCAGTATATTGGGAAATCACCTAGTTTTACCTTTACTTAATTTACTTTGAATCAGTGTCTCATATGCTTTTGTGTTGCAGCCTGGAAAATCGATTTTGTATTTTTTATTTGAAAACTTTTAGAAGGTTTGGGTTTTATTTTAATCTGATTGTTTCTACGGCCTGGTTTTGGCAAAGTGAGCACATGACCTCCAGAATTTCAGGTTTGACACAGTTTTTTTAGACTTCATCAGGACAGGTTCATGAACAACTTGTCCTTCACTTTAAGTTTTTTAATAAGTTTGATCTGTATATATATATTTTTTTTTTAAACTGCTTTTTTGCTCATTGTTCTTTTTTAGCACTTCTGCTTGCTATCACAGAAACACAAAAATTTATCCTGGGAATTGCAGTGACACTTCCAGAAGCCTATGCACATTGGTTTATGTCCTTGTTTTCACTCACTACCCTTTCTTATCTATTCTTGTGTTTCTAGATGCCTTCTTCAGTTTTTTTATGCCCTCCTAGAGTCATGTGACTTTTATATTATAATTTTTCAGATTCTGAACTGCAAAGGTTACCACTGAACTAAACAGACAAGTAGCAAAGAATGTATATATGGTATTTCTGTAAAACAAGTGGAAAACAGTGCCTAAGTAGTACTTCTGTGTAAAAAATGTTAGGCCCATATTCAAGGATAAGCTATCAATTTAGTAATTAGAATTGTTGCACAGGATCGGCAGTTTCATAATTGAGGTTTTCTCAGCCTCAGGGAATATTAAGATACTCCATCAAAATGCACTGACTCTTAATATATATGATGGGTTAGCTCTTTGCAAACGTTTTCCCTTCTGTCTGGGTTCTTCCTTGCAAAGGTTTCCCCTTCCATCTGGGTCAGACGTAACATCTGTGTCAAGAAAAAAATCAGTCTCACCTTACAAACCCTATTCAAAACACTGCCAGTATCACTTGTGTTCTCTGAGGATTTTAACAGCATCTCTTTTCTCTGCCCCACCTCATATGAGTAACCTGATATAAAATTAGACCCTGACCACAGAATCTGATGACTGGTCACTTACTGGTGGACCAGTACTCAGAACGATAATGAATATGGATAATATCTTAAGTGGATATTGGGAAACTGAAACTCACCATTTTATAAATACATATGAATCTTAATGATGTAACGTTTTGACCAAATACACCATATTTCACAGAAATTAGAGAATGCATGCCTCTGAAAAGGTGCCACTGTCTTAAAGACACTTCACATTAGAAGGATGTCAAAACCTCTCCAAGGCTGCCAGTTTGGGTTTCTGTTTGCTTTCTTTATTATTGATTTCCTTTTTGCTTACAAAAAAGCCTCAGGCTTTTTTATCAGAAGCAGATGCACCATTTTTTATTAAATTTTCCTTCTTTCATTCCCTATCCTACAAATGAAAGCACAGACACAAGCAAAAATCCACTTACTGAGGAGCATCTGTCCTGAAGGATTCCGGATCTGATGGATAGTTTTAAAATGAAAAGACACTAAAAATGGTCTTAAAATGGTAATCACATGGAAACCCTAGTAACTGTCAACATTAAAAGCTCTGTGAAATTATTTTAAAGTGATTAGGCACAATAAAAATTAAGAATTTAATTAAAAAATTGTTTTCATAAAATCATAGAATGGTTTGATTTGGAAGGGACCTCTAAAGATCATCTAGTCCAACTCCCTTGCAAAAAGCAGGGACACCTTCAACTTCAAAGCCTGATCCAACCTGATTTTGAAAAATTAATTTCATACCAATAAAATAGTTTCAGGTGGTAAGAAACAAAAATAATCCCAAATATTAAACCAACACCTTTCCTCACCCCTTTGCCATTCCCAGTTTCACTCCTTCATCCTCAACTCCTTTTTTCCCCTGAATAGCACAAGAGTTATTGTCAGTACATAGCAGTTTTTCTCAAACATTTTTTCCTCTTCATACTTTTCCTCTGTTCTGGTATGGGTTTCCCACAAGCTGCAGCCTTTCAGAAAAAAGAAAAAAAAAAAAAGGGTTTTCCTGCTTGGTAGCTTGGTGTCCTGTACAGGCTGCTTTTCCTGTTAGAAAAACTGCTCCAGCATGGGCTCTCTAAATGTTACAGGGAAATACGTGCTCCAGCACCATGGAACAACTTCTCCTCCTCCTTATCTGACTTCTGTGTTCCCACTGCCACTCCTCAATCTTTCTGTAGCTTCCTCATCTCTCTATCCAGCATTTTTTTCTCTTTCTTAAATATCTTCTTCCTAAGGCAATCCCACTTCTGTTTCTCACTTTCTACCTTGTCCTCAAATGAACATATGAAGAATACGAAGAATGTGATAATAATCTTCCAAAGCACAGATCCTCACATATATTCTTCCAGGTGATATGCTAAGTTAAAAATCAAGACTTGTCACTTGTGTTTGGTTGCATATAGGAACATATATTTCAAAACCTTTTTTAAAATTTCCCCATAGTAAATTTTATAAAAAGGGGTTATCTAACAACAGTCAGTAAAATGGGATTTTAATTCACACAATACTGATGAAATTGCAGCATTTCCAAAGAGATGAATGAAACATTGGTATGCATATTGCTAGTGAAAACAAATGTGCTTAGTTCCCTCCTTTCTTCAACACAGTTTAAGAAGGATGGAAAAGGACAAGCAAAAATCTTGAAGGAATAAATATACTAAAACCTGAGTATATTATACAGTAACACCAACTAATTTTTCATGCATGTAAATACTTCCCAAATTCTTTGGGAAGCATGTATGTGTAGTTTTCCTTAAGATTAAAATAACTCATGTGGTTGAATTCTGTAATGGTGTATCTTGAGGTAATAAAAGAGATTATTTCAGATTTTTTTTTTTCATTTTTATTTTTATTTTTTTTTTACCAAGGGTCTGGAATAAAATGCAAGCATTTGCTGTTACTACTTTGGAGTCCAGAAGACTTACCATTACAAAGAACTACAGTATATGAAAGCAGTTGTGCCGATGATGGAATGAATCTTTTCTAATCACTACTTTCTCTCTTAGGGTATGCTATATTAAATATTCTACATATATAAACATGGCTTTCATTGTTAGAAAGTCAAGTCACTCCTAAGTTTTCTAAGAAAATCTGTGGCTCAGGAAAGTCTTCACTTTCCTGAGAAAATGCTCAGTTAACAAATAATCCTCCTTTTCACTAAGAGTTACTCATTATTAAAGTTTTCAAAGTCAAAGTACTCAGAGAAGTGTAGCCAAAATACAGACTGAAAATCCCAGCTATAGGTTTTTTATTGTAAATTTTTTATCATAAATTGTGTACTTGCATATATTTTAACAAACACAGTCATGACTTTATGTATTGTCTTGTCCTGAATATATAAAAAAGTTTGCATTGTATAATGATTCATATTAACTACTTTTAAAATCCTTTTTTTTTTTTTTTTATACTATGGAAAAGAAAATAAAGACTTTTTTAACCCAGATGCAAGCTATAGGGAATATAAACATGAAAAACTACTTGAGTTGAATACTGCAGACTGCTTTGGTATGCTTACGTATTGAATGACCATCTCAGAATTGTATTACTATTAATTTGCTTCTTATTATATTTGCTTTGATTCTTTGAAAGGAAGATATTTTGGGTTCATTTTAGTTCTTTGGTTTCATTACATTTTTTTTTTTCCTGAGAGTGCTTGTAACAACTTCTTGACTTCACACAGAGATAGCATAAATTGTAGCTGAATCCTGTGTAGCCTGATATTATCAGGTCATTGTTTGCTGTTAATTAACTTAAGTTTCTGATAATATCATTTTAGGAGAAAATTAAAATATTGATAAAGTTTTTGATATTGCCATTGATTTTAACACATAATAAAAAGGCAAATAGATAATGAGAAATTTTTAAAAAAGCAGAAATATATCTAAAAGTTATAAGATTTCTTCACCTTTTTACCGTTAAAACTGCAGTTCATAGTATCTATTTGACCTTTGAAATTGAAATTATCTTAGATTATAACTCATTCATTTGTTCTGGTCAAGATATTGGCAAACTTAATAAATGAGATAGCCTGATAATTACTGCTGGAGCTGGGATTTCTATTTGACTTCTTAGTCATTGATCATTGCTTCAAAGAATGATTCATGGACTCTGCTTCTAGAATACAATTTCTCAAGGGAAATATCTAGGCTGGGCAAGAGAACACTGAACTACTCAAAGAAACTTACTGTGTTCCTTAATCAAGAGCAACTTTAGCTTTTCAGGCCCTTGATTTTCAGCACCTTGAAACTGTCAAACATGATCACTTTTCCCTCTTAGTGTTAATATAGTTAATAGAAGGTCTTTTTCTAGGATTCTTTTCTCATTTGGATTAAGGAGACAGACAAGGATTTTCTCATTCCATTTTCCCCAGTTGTTTGTTATCACCGTTTCAAAATTTATGAATTGTTGTATAACTTTTTAAAGAATTCACTTTTTCTATTGAGGAAGTATGTTTGGCATTAAAATTTTGTCCTTGCATCAAAAATCTGCAAGTGTTTTAGTAATTTTAAGGATACAAGCAGAGGTCCCTTGACTGATATGATATTATTGGAAAAATAGCTCACTTTGGCAGAAACAAGGTTCTTAGCATTATCATGACACTGGTAGCACAATTACGTTTCTGTTATTTTCCATACTACTACTGACATAGGAATGTTATTAGTAGGTAAAGATAATACTTTATTTCTTATACATTATCAGGCATATGAGAAATTAAAATCCTGCATGATTATATTAAGAATATATTATTAAGGTAAGAATAAAGGTAATAAATTATAGGGTTTATGACTATAGAGAAAAAGACGATTATGGCAGAAAGCATGATAAAATTTTTTGTGCTATAGCAAAGATAAAACTAGAACTTACAAAAAAAAATAGGATTCATAATCTGCGTGCTGATTAAAGCTGAAGCACTCTGTATTTAAAAAATAACTTAGTGATAAGAAAATGACAAAAGAATAATGAAAAGTTAATTGCCAATGGTAACATTATGAGTAAAAGTGGGCTCATGTGAATCTCATTAAATTCAAAAGGACAAGTACAAGGTCCAGCACATGGGTCAGGGAAATGGCCAGTATCAAAACAATCTTGGAGATGAATGGATTGAGAGCAGCCCTGATGAGAAGGACTCGACAACATTGGTGGATGAACAATTAACATGAGCCGGCAATGTGTGTTTGGATCCCAGAGTGCCAACCATGTCCTGGCCTGACTCCACCTGCAGTACTCTGTCCAGCTTATCTTTTTGTTTTTCACAGCTTCCACAGAAAATTTTGGAATGCTCTAATGCTCTATATATTATTTGCACTATTGTAAATGCAGATTCTAACTATATTTTACCACTGTGTTCTATTATCTCCCTTCTGGTCCACAATATGAAAAAGACTGTACAGTAATTCTTTCAGACCGAGTTCTATTATAATGACTTTTACATCGATTAAGTTAGGATAAGATTGAAGCCCTTTGAGATAAGAGTTTAAGTCACTATGAAACCCTCAATGGAGAACAGGCCTACAGAGAGATGAGTTGGTCAAGCTATTCACTACTTTTTTCTCTTACATTCATTGAAAACTGAGAGAGTTTATTTAACCATTTGTTACAACCTTACTTGTCCTTTACTGATATTTCTAGAGGAAGGTTTTTCATGTCCATGAACACACATGCACAGAAGGAGAGAGGCAGAGAAACTGAATATCTCACAGATGTGCATACATATTTTTATATACACATATATGTGGAAATCCAGGACTCCTGGTACTCAGAAGAAAAAAAAAGACCACTGAAGTTCAACAAGGCCATGTGCAAGGTCCCTCACCTGGGTTGGGGCAATCCCAAACACAAGTACAGGCTGGGTGGAGTGTGGAGAAGGACTTGGGGTACTGGTGCATGAAAAGATGAACATGAGCCAACAGTGTGTGCTGGCAGCCCAGAAAGCCAACCATATCCTGGGTTGTATCAGGAGAAGTGTGGCCAGCAGGTCGAGGGAGGTGATTCTCCCCCTCTACTCTGCTGTTGTGAGACCCCACCTGGAGTGCTGCATCCAGCTGTGGAGCCCTTAACATAAGAAGGATATAGACTGGTTGGAGCGAGTCCAGAGAAGACCACGAAGATGATCAGAGGGCTGGATCACCTCTCCTATGATCAAAGGTTGAGAGAATTGGGTTTGTTCAGTCTGGAGAAGAGAAGGCTCTGGGGAGACCTTATTGCAGCCTTCCAGTACCTGAAGGGGGCCTGCAAGGAAAAGCGGTCGACACTTTTTACAAAGGCCGGTAGTGACAGGAAAAGGGGTAATGGTTTTAAATTGAAAATGGGGAGATTTAAATTAGATATCAGGAAGAAGTTCTTCAGGGAGAGGGTGGTGAAGCACTAAAACAGGTTGCCCAGAGATGTTGTGGATGCCCCATCCCTGGATGTCTTCAAGGCCAGGATGGATGAGACTTTGAGCAACCTGGTCTAGTGGAAGGTGTCCCTGCCCATGACAGGGGGGTTGGAACTAGATGATCTTTAAGGTCCCTTTCAACTCAAACTATTCTATGAATCTATGATTGTATGAATTCACTAATGTGAATAATCATGTGTAATATGTTGGATAATATAGGATGATTTTCATATGAAAAATGCCATGAGATATATCTAATCAAATATGATACTATGGACTACTGAGAAATTAAGTAAATCAATGTAATACCTGCTGTTGAGAGTCATAGGAATAAGGTATGAGAGGAGCAATTTCAACCATCTCCTTCAGGAGCTGTGCTCATGTAATATATTAGGACACTTCATTTATCCTGAGACTGTAGTCCTTGCGGATGCGACGTCAGTTCATGCCCATAGTCATGGGCATATATGCCTCTGTGCCAGCTGAAGAGTCAGAAAGCAACATAAAGGAGAGTGCTGAAGGTATTGTGCCATATGAGAACCTAGTAACTCACTTTTCCCTAGCAGTTCTATTTTATTATTATGGCCCATGCAGCTTGAATAATAATAGTAAACTGGACAAATTCAAAAACTAATCATAATTTTCATGGTTTTTTCTTTCTATAGTGGCATAATCTTCAAGTTTTCAGAGAATTGTGAGTCTGCATTCCAAGACTTTGAAACAACAAATGAGCAAACGCTCTCCAAAACTCCATACAAAGGTAGTACTGGTATTTACTTGATATTTTTTTGTTGAAAATTTTTTCCAAGATTTTGAATGGCACATATCTGTAACCTTAGGATACTTTTCAGGCAAGTAACAATAATGTTGCTTTTTATTATTTTTTGTATTACTACTGATTTTCATATTGTAAAGAAGACACATAGAAGGGGAGGGTCTCATCCAGCTCTGACTCTCACTAATTGGGGACTAGCTGGGCATCAGTTGGTGGGTGGTGAGCAGTTGTATCTTATTTTCCATTAATTTCATTACATAGTTGTAACAGTAGTATTATTTTTAGTATTATTTTTATTATTATTGGTACCATTATTTTATTTCATTTATTTCCAATTATTAAATTGTTCTTATCTCAACCCTCAAGTTTCCTTAGCTTTTCCTCCAATTCTCATATTGTCCTCCCCATCCCACTGGAGAGGAGGAAGGTGAGTGAGTGGCTGTGTGGTTCTTGAATGCCATCTGGGGTTAAACCACAACAGTATGCAAGATAAGAAATATAAAATTGCAGACAGAAAGAAGATTGCTGGTATGGGGACAGTATGCAGCTCAATGATTCCAGAAAAAAAAGTAGAAAACCCACACCACTCTCTAAAAAGAAAAACAAACAAAAACTACAAAGAAACAAACAAAACATGTACATAAACAGATAAACATAAAGAAACCTGAAGGTGGCAATTGAGCAACACTGATAATTAAGCTGGTTCAAGAACAACAATAAAGGCTGCACTTTCTAGCAGATGCTGACATCTGTCCAACCAACAAAAACTCTTTGGACACAGAGTCAAATATCATATAACTTAGTAATGTACTGATTCTAATCAAACAATGTCTTTGTATTTCAGAAATACTTCTTATGGAGTCCCTTCAAATACATTAAAGTTGCCGAAGTACACTGACCAATGAAGAAATGAGAGCCTAAAGTGGTTACTGAAGAATCCTATTCACCTTGCAAAGGAAAAATTCCAGAAAAACCATGAGGACAAAGAAAATGAAAAAAATACCCAAAAGTACAAACCGGAAATTATTCATAGATAATTATTCCATTGTTATGTAGGAAGGATTCAAATGTAATCTTCTCTAAGTATGATGAAATATTAGAATTCTGTTTAAAAATTCTGCGTCCAACTGTGGAGCCCTCAATATCAGAAGGATATTGACCACTTGGAGAGAGTCCAGAGGAGGGCCACGAAGATAATCAGAGGGCTGGAGCACCTCTCCTATGACGAAAGGCTGCAAGAATTGGGCTTGTTCAGCCTGGAGAAGAGGAGGCTCCGAGGAGACCTCATTGCAGCTTTCCAGTATCTGAAGGGGCCTACAAGGGTGCTGGGAGAGGACTTTTTACAAGAGCCTGTAGTGATAGGACAAGGGGTAATGGGTATAAATTGAAATCAGGGAGGTTTAGATTAGATATCAGAAAGAAATTCTTCACAGAGAGGGTGGTGAGGCACTGGAACAGGTTGCCCAGAGATGTTGTGGATGCCCCATCCCTGGATGTCTTCAAGGCCAGGCTGGATGTGGCTCTGAGGAACCTGGTCTAGTGCAAGGTGTCCCTGCCCCTGGAAGGGGAATTGGGACTAGATGATCTTTAAGATCCCTTCCACCCCTAACCATTCTATGATTCTATGAAAAATTTCTTCATTACAGAATTCTAAGATAATTGCTACATGAACTCATGGGTTCAATATGTCCAGTAATGCAACAAAATGAAACATAATTCATTTTTACAAATAAACCAAAAATGTAATATCTGTGTTATATAAAGATCAAAACATGAGTGAAGGTGTGAATGCAGTGGCTAAATTTGAAAAGTTGTTTAATGGCATTGAGGACCATGAATTAAATAAAAATCACATAAAAAGTAGAAGGAATATTTCAAAATAACAGATTAACATCATGCTTCTTTAGTAAGAATACCTTTTTTTTTTTTTTCCTTTTCTTTCAGACCAAGGCAATGCTATATCTAAACTACATTCCCTGGACTTCAGTAGAGTAGTTGATATATTACCAGGGGAAATGTTATTAACTAAGATGAAGGAGTTGGATATTAATGTAAGAATAGCTGGACCAATCAGTCTGTACTGAAAAAGAAATAACTGGTAAGGAAGAATGCTACTAGTAGGGTTTCACAAGAGTTGTTTGTGGATTTGATTATGTTTAATATCTTGCTCATCTTTTATTTAGCGACCTGTTCATAGAAGAACTGAAAATATGCTGTTGACACTAAACCAGAATGCACCAAAAATAAAGGAAATATGAACAGGTTCAATTAGAGGACAAAAATAATACAGAGTTGAAAGCAATATAATGCAGTAAAAAGCAGATATTTGGGAATTAACAGTAAAATTCTGTATCAAGGTGGGAGCTCCTCAGGTAGAAATAAGGAAGGAGGAAGAAAATCTAAATAATAGTAGATCACAGAATGATGGAATCTTTGGTCTCATAAATTTTTTACAGACACTAGAAAATACAGACATAACAGCTATTCAAGGTAAAAGATGAAAATGGTAAAAAAGGGAATATTTTATAAGCTAGGCATTAATTTAAGCAGGAAATTAGGGAAATAATTGCATTAAAGATACTGGCTTCTTCCATGCTATTTGATACCTGTTCTGTTTCTTTGAAACAATGGACTAGAATTTTTTGACTTGAGAATCTAATCTTCTATACCCCAGAAGCCAGCACCATGCACACGGCTGTGACACACAGTTCCAATCCAGCTGCTGGCACTGAGCCCCTCACTCACCTCACTCTCACTGGTCCCACAAGTAGCTGTTTTTTTGGGGACACCACACACCATTCCTGCCAGAGTGTCTGGAGGATGAAAACTCCACCATCTCCAGTAGCTGATGCTGAGACCACACTGGCTCCAGTAGCAGACACCACAGCCCAGGGACACCCTTACCCCTGGTCTGATTCCAGCAGCTGGCACCAAATTTCACTCACATATATACAGGTCTCACCAACAGCTGGTCCTGAGTGCTTGCAGCACGCACACATAGAGTAGATAGTGAGATTAAGGTGAGAGACTGTTAAGAAAAGATAGTAAGAAGATATAAGAGGACAGGACAGACTGTGGTCATCAAGCACAGGGCTTAGCCAGACCAGCATGCTCACACACAACCAACCCCTTTTATAGCCTTTCCCCTTGCTGTTGCTCCCTGCTCTTCCTTCCCCTGCACATTGCTTGATCAGCTGGCGGAGTCCTACTGACCCCCTCCAACATGCACTACTCACAGGTTTGCATCCTCATGCATTGCAAAGTCCCAGTTTGCCTGCAGTTTCTTGTTAGACCACCAATTAGTATGACTGACCAGGTTTGTTTCTGGTTATTGTTTGTCAATGCTACTAGGTTGAGATTTATGTCTCTGTGTGTTTGTCTGCCTGTCCTGATCCTCCCAACTAAAATTTTTTCACAACCCAATTTGTGGCACTGACCAGTTTGGGTTTTGTCAGGATGACCCTTATCATGTGTTGGTCAGGTGTCTGTGCCTCTTTTGACCAGATACACTTAAAGGAGCAGGCACACTACTTCAACATATGTTGAGTTATGACCAAATCAGATTTAGCACTCCTGGGACTGGACTAACCTCATCTAAAATAAATACATTTGAACAAGTCTTGTCTTTGTCATTAATGTGGAGAAATCAGTATATACCTATTGCAACTCTTCTGTCCCATTGCCAACAGCTACTTCAAGCTGAGCTGAGCTGTACCCCTATGTACAGACACCCCAAATACAGACAGTTACACTTCAGCAGTCTAAGTGTGGGTGGGATGGATCAACTTTTCATGCAAGATCACCAATACCATTTTTGATATGATATAAAGTGTGTCTGCTATAAATCAACTCACCAGTTTTCACATTTTTTAAAAAAATGAGGACAGAACCTTGAGTCAGTACATTTTAAACAGGGTTTGCTCTGTTTTCCCACAGTTTACTTAAAGTCAACATACAAGCACCATTTTGACACAAACTCAATATTCTATGCTTGACTGAATTAATAAAAACATGATGCTGTGTGTATGCTTAATCTGCATCACACCAATAGTGCTGTGCTGGACAGTAGATACTAGGTAACTTACAGGTCCATATAAATGATTGTGGAACTACCATACAGGCAGAAATTGAGGATTTCATTCATGAATTCTCATTGCTGTGCCTTCTTCTAGTTCCAAATCAACTCCATAGAGTGGCATTGGTATGTCATTCTTTTTACACTTCTTTATTAGTTCTCCTCATCTGAAAATTGTGAAATTAATGGCTGTGATTAAGCTGCATAGGATTTGAAGGTATTTTCCATAAATTTATTCACTTAAAATTATTTAAGTAACCCAATTTTTAATCCTGCTGCACAAAACCTTGAATCAAAACAAATTAAAGGGAACTGTTGTATGATAATGGAAAAGAGGAGCCCTGATGTAAATTTCTTCAGGTGTCTTTGTTGACAAACAAAGTGTTTCTGTTCACTCTGTTATCAGCTGGCACCTCTGTAACAAAAGATTATTAGGCTTCATTCCTTTTCTGCAGGAATTATCCATTTTCAAGCTAGCTCAAGACTTCAGAAATTAACTATGAACTTTTTTTCTGCTTGTGGTTGATGTAGTTGTACAAGTACATCAGTTGTAGATGATGTAGTTGTACTCTAGATGAGTCAGTGATTGTTTTCCTAAAAGAAATATATTCAGTTTTGGTGACTTTACGTGAATAAATAAATACATAAATAGATCTTTATCTCTATGTCTTGTTACAAAAATTACCTGTATATTGTAATTTTATACATTATTATTATTTGTATTATATTATATTTTATTTCATTGTAGTGTACTTTATTGTACTACATTATGCATATTTATAAAAAATAGGATAAAAGAACACTTTTTACATTGTATCAAATAATCTATTATTATACAACTTAGACTGAATTATTTTCTTCTTAACACCCTTAGCTTTTAGGTTAAAAGAATTCCCCCTCTTTTTCTTTCATTTTCTTTACTTGGTCTGGTATTTTTTGAAAGCCAATTTGATACTTATTGAAGTGAAAAGGTCTAACAGTTTTGGCAGACCTCTATTACTCCATTTCTTCCTTCAGGTATTTCCATTCACTTGCACTAATGAGCAGAAATATCCATAGGATAGCGTCTTCTAATTCAAAAAACTGCATGTATGTATGTAGGCATGTTCACATGTTGCTTAAGGAAAAGTCAAGGTGGAAACTACTAACCTATTTCATAACAATTTTTGTTCTGTCTATTATTTGGGCTTTTCTTTCTGTTATTTGTGGAACAAGCTACATGCACTCAAATGTGGCAGTGACTTACATTTATTTTAATTGGCACTGAACAATTTCTTTGTTACTGACATTCTTAAGACATAAAGAAAACATAGTACCATTTTATTAAAATATCTTTTTAAAATTATATATAAAAAGTGTTATAAACTTTTAACCTGAAGAACCATTTCTGTTTATATTTTGTGTGTCAATGGAATCCCACTATGGAACAGTCTTACTGAAATGAGTTTAAAAGCCTATGCAATTAGGATTCTAAGGAAGACTAGATTTAACTACACAGGTTTCAAAAGTAGACCAAGGTTTGCATTTTGACTGAGTTGTACTGGATGGCTTACTGTGTGACAGAGAAGATAAAAGTTATGGTCATTCTCTCAGGCTTTCCCCCTTGCACATCCTACCTCTTGAAAACTGCAGAAAGAGATAATTTCATGTACTTCTACAATGTAGTCCACTAGAGATGATGGTGTAATGGTTTTCATTACTACAATAATGAAAACTATAGTAGAAATGAAAGACAACTTTACATAGTCCTTAGCAAAATAAACTCAGAGGAACAGTAAAAAAAAAAAAACTGGTGGGCTGAGGAATGATTGATTTGCTCTTGGTTTACAGTAAATCCAACTTATGGTAAGAATTAATAGCTGAAAGCTGGCTGGTTATGATGTTCAAACAGCCTGGAATGTGCCAACAGAATAATAAATGAATGCATTAGTTACATTGTTCAGCCCGATGGTTTTATGCTTATGTAATTGTGTGGCTATGTACTTACATAATTATTTTCTCATCTAAGTTTCCTCAGAATTACACAAAACTTCACTCAATTTTCCAAAGGTAGTCATTGTAATATCAAAATTCACCAAAGGTCTGTGTAGTTTTCTCTTCATAGCTTTCTACATTTTAGTGAAAGATTCCTAACAATAAGAAAATTCAGATGTCACCACCATGACCACAGAGGTTTTTAAAAACTTGTTGTATTCACAAACTGAATGTTTTTGCACCTGAATCTTCTGAGAACTCTTAGAAGAAAGGTATTCTATAATAATTCTTTATGTATGTAATAATAACTGAACTCTATAAAGAAGAATAGCCATGATTAAACCTATTAAATTATAGAGGTAAAACCATACTACTTTGAAACTTTCATATAATAGTATAGTTGTTAAAGTAATCAACCAGCAAATGAACTATTTTTAGCTATTCTTCATTCTTCCTTCTGAATTGTTTTATGCCTGCTTTTTGTATTGTTTACACATTTTATTTGATGTCTTTTTAATAAAAATATAGAAGCAGTAACCCTGAAAAAGCCATGTTGTAGGACTCCTCTCTTTCTCATGTATGCAAGGGTCACTTAGGACTGAGTTTCAGGGTCAGTGCTTTTGTTGATTGATTTCTCTCTTGCTGGTCCCATGAGTCATGCTTTTCTTTTGTAAGAATGACTGAGGTGCAAAAGGAAGTGTAGGAATTTATTCAACTCTATAATTTTTTGTTAGAGCTCTCTGCTTGGAAAGTTTTTGGTGTCAGGAAAAGCCAATGTCTCCTTCACCCCTTATTATATTTTCAAAATACTAAGTCAATCACAAGCATACATTATGTATATGTAATCTGTTCTCAGCAAGCAGTGAACTGAAGAAAGATGAGCATCCCAAGAAATAAAAAAGGAAGAATCTATATCAAGCCTCTTACTTTCAGTATGTAGTTCAACTAATATTTACACTTCTTACCTTGAGGCTAATGGTAACTGAAGTGTAATTCAGTAAGTGTAAGTGTTAGAAAATCAGTATCTCTGCCCTGCACCTAAATTACAAATGAGTAAAAAACTTTAGATGTAGATGTCCCATCCCTGGAAGTGTTCAAGGCTAGACTGGATGAGGTTTAGAGCAACCTGGTCTAGTGGAAGGTGTCCCTGCCCATGGCAGGGGGGGTGGAACTAGATGGTCTTTAAGGTCCATTCCAACCCAAATCCATCTATGATTCTATGACTCTATGTCAAATTCTCAAGCAGTATTCCCTTTTCAATACTAACCTTAATTCTGGGTCATGCAAGATTGTTTCATAGTGGCAATGAATTCTTTAGGACTGAATAGAAGCTATTTGTTTCTTCCGTTGCACAAGAAGAATATTGAGGTAATGCTTTATATTACTCAGGCAGCTGTACATAATGAGATGTTCATTCCTGATTTCAGTGTGTAAAGGACTAATTATACTTCTTAGTATTTATTTGTAGTGAACTTCTTATGCATTGTCAAGACTGTTTAGAAGGGAGGTTAAGGATGTTAAGATGAGTAGGCGCATGGCAACAAAAATGAGTGTTGTGATCAACAAGGAGTTCAGTATAGATTTGTGTTGAGTGAGAAATACACAAGTGATGAAGGGCAAGAATGAGACAGTAATAAACATATGGCTCTTTTGTTTTTTTATCAATAGCTATGCTCATTACATATTACTCACCAGCTGTTAACATGTGATGATACACTAATCTAAGGGGGAAATAAAAACGTTATATTTGACTTTTTACTAGTTATCTAATTTTATCAGCTGATGCTTGTTTAAATTAACTCCACTGTAACAAAATGTATTTAGCATTCTTAAAATCTGAAATATCATCAGAACTGAAAAAATTGTCACAAATAATTAAAATAATTTTCTAATCAAGCTCATGCTGAATATGCTATGCTGCAGTTGTTTTGCAGCAATTTTTTGCAATTTTTGGGGAGTTTTTTGCTATTTTTTGTTTGTTTGATTTGGTTTTTTATTTAATTTTTTTGGTTTTGGGTGTTTGGGGTTTTTGGTGTTTTGGTTTTTTTTTTCCCTTTTCTTTGACAAAGTTAGCTATACATTGTATGGGGTAACATTTATGTTGTCTGCCTGCCTATCTGTCTGTCTGTCTGTCTATCTATCTGTCTGTTTATCTATCTATCTATCTGTCTTTTTAATGAGTATGACTAAGACATTTCATGCTCTCTCTGTTTTGGAAGTTTCAGATGTACATGGGAGTGTTGGCCATAACTACTTCATAATTAGATCATATTGTGGCTGGTATTGAACTCTCTCCTTCAGATATCTTCTCCTCATAAACACCTTCCCTTTCCTCTCCTCTCATCCCACACTGAAGTGCAATATTCTGAGAAGGAATAGAACATAACCCAAGAGACTCTTGACTTGAAAGACTGGAGATCCAGTCCTGTAACATACAGCAGCATGTAAATCTAGATAGAGGCTATGGGTGGATCTACAATGTCTTTCTGAATCGCTTCTTATTTCCCTTCTATTTCTCATTCAGACAGCACATTTTGTAGGTTGCTTACAGGAGCCACTCTAGGGAAAACCAGGTAGGTCCCTTGAATAGTTTGTAAGGCACTACTCCTATTATCTTTGGCACATACAAGGAAATTTCAACCCTTTTAGAACCTTCAGAGGTATTATTTATTCATCTTTCAATTTCAGGAATATTCCACAGCCACACAGAGAGCTAGCAAGGTAGCTTGATGCAGAAGGATTTAACAGTTCTCAGCATTACTTCTTGAAATTAAAAATGAATTTGATACTATAAAGATGTAAAGAATTGCATCAGAAAGCCTAAGATTGGTGTGAATGGAGAATGAATGGGAATATCTGGGTGTGGAGAAACCAGCAGGAACACACAGCAGGGAAAGGGCTCTCAGTGCATATGTTAATGGCATCCAGGTTAGCAGGTCATCAGCATTCCAGCACACCTATATGTAGTTTCATAAACCACCCAAATCTGGAGGCAAAGACAACGCTGGCTCACATATGTGTCCAGGATAGATACACTGACAGCTCCAAAAGGGTAAAAAAAGTCATATCTGATGTCTGCATGTGGTCACTAACCCGGGAGACATGAAGAGGACTTGATAGCTCACTTCTCCTGCAAAGGATGTGTCCAAGGTATTGCAGCCATGTGGCTACGCAGGGAAGTAAGACTGTGGCATAATACTGATCTTCGCTCCATACACTCTACAGCATGGATCAGACCAGTCTGCATCAATAAGATGTGTAAATGCAAAACACTTTGCACCAGGTGCCCAGGAACAGAGTATTCCTTCCTGGCTGTTTTCCAGGACCCTTAAAATGAGATTTTTTAAAGACACAGTAATAACAATAAACAGTTTAATATTGTTATAAGTATATATAACAGAGGGACTCAAGTGAAAGCGTACTGACCCATTTCACAAAAGAAATACGTTGGGCTATATATATGCAAATACATACAGAGCATTTTTAAGGCAGAGAGCCTGTTCTTGTCACTTCTAATCTGCAATAAAAATTCATCGTGTGAAAAATATGCATGAGGATTTCAATGGGCATGCATCCAGTGTATTATCATAACACAGGCATTGGAATCCATCTTTCTTAAGTGAGGAAGGACTATCTGCAAATAGCTGACATACAAAATGTCTCCATATTGGCATTTGAACACAGTAGTTCTTTCAGAAAAATGAAAATGGAGATGAATGGGAACTGATGTGCTATCTGATCAACTTCTTCTAGTCTGTCACATCTATAGTCAGCTTTCTTTGGCACTGTAGGCACCTTCATGCTCCATGCTGCTTCTAAATTGCTCAAAAAAAAATTAGTACTGAAAGAGAAAATTGGAGGACTTCCATATGCTATATTCTTTCCAAGTTTACAACTGTGGTTTCCTTATTTACAAACTTCCCTTAGTAAAATAGATCAAATGTTGTTTTTCTCATCATTCAGATCAGATTTTATTCATTTACTTATTTTCCTGGGGGAAAAAAAAAAAAAAAAACAAACACCAAAAAACACCACCAAACTCTCAGAGTAGAGCTTATTACTGTTCATTCTAGAAATCTAGAATGGTTTTTCTTTGTTTGTTCCTAATTTAGGAATGTGGGACAAAGTTTTCACATTGTGTCAACCTATGCAACACTTCCACTAAGAAACCTGGAAACACTCAAGGTCTGAGTACATGCCATTGCTGAAAACTAAAGCTATCTCAAGAGCAGGACTTGACTGTTCTTTGCTTTCTGCAGAAAGAGTTCTATTTATTGTCCATGAAAAATGTTGATAATGAGTATCTGATGAAGTTAAAGGGAAAAAGAGGAAATCCTTTGAGGAAGATATGGAAGCTTAACAGTATATTGCAGCACAGAAGTTGCTTTTGGGTATGCTTCTTTAATGGATCCAAAAAAAAAAAAAAAAAAAAGACATTTATCAGAAATCTGTCTTTTCACAAAATGCCACACCAACAGAGAGGTTATCAGACATAATTAATTCAATACACAATGAACGTCCGTAAACCTAATTTGAATAAAATGAAGAGGAAGAATAGATATAGAAAAAATAAGCATTAAATGCCACATTAACAAATCTGCTTGGCAGAACAGTGTTCTGAAGACAAAGTTTCACAATTAAAGCTGAATTCAGACCATCGAAAGCACTCCACCTCCAACATTATTTTTCTGCTTCCTTCTGTTATCAGCCTTACATGTGTAAAAGTTTATTTCGTCCTCAAACAAACAAACAAAATTCAGTCAATCAGTGTGCTACTGCTAATATAGGTAAGGGAGTACAAGCACCAGATACAGTTGCAGATTATGACTGCTGTTTCTAGTGTAGTGTAGGCTTAGAATAATTTAATCTAGTCTTGCAAGAACAAAGACCAGATCAGTCCAATGCTTTTTTAATACTAAGCATCCCTATCAAATAATGTTATCTGATCAAAAATTTTGCCCCAGATATTCATCCCAAGAGAATTATAGCTAGCACAAAATTGGAATTGTTTTCTAGTGGAAATTTTGCAGTTCTGAAAACTGACTGAAGTAAAAGCAAACTAAAAACATCATTCACTGATGGAGCAAAAGGAAGAAAATATAGTAGGATATTTTGTTTTCTACCACTGAGCCATTTTTTTATAAGATCAAAATATTTTTACTTTTTTTTTGCATTGTATTGTTTGAAATTTTGTTATTGTACATTATACAAAATATCTGTTGCTGGCCAGTAAAGAAATTGAAACATTTTGATCTTAGTGGATCAAAATACTTCTGTAATCTTGCACTGAAATTCTCCGTTAAATCATAATTCCCATTAAAAACATTGACAGTACAGTTTGTATTTATCATGAAAAGCTCTTCCAGATAAAAATATCGGACTAGCTCTAATAATAATAATATCGTAAGCAATAACACAAAATGAATACAGAAAATTAATTTCAGAACAGATTGTTTTAAAGTGCAATTCAAGTGATAACCTTGGGGGAGAGTGGAGGAGAGGAGAGTGGAGGAGAGGAGAGAACATCTATAGTAGAAGACAAAAATGGAGCTTTTCTATCTTTTGGGCTGTCTACTTGGACAGCTCTTGTCAACTTACCTGATACCAACAAGCCCTGTCTCTGGGAACAGCTAAAAATAGGGAGAGATGCAGCATGGAGCACTATGGCTACCACTCACCTACCCTCAGCTCAGGCTGTTATGCTGCTACTTTGCTTCTCCATGGATGAAGGCAGTATTGATGAACAGCCTGAAAGTTACGATGTTCTTAGGCTGTAGAAGACAATCTCCATGGCTCTAGCATCTCTGCAGCAGCCTCGTCTTTTCATATTGTTGCCATCATTTGTTCTGTACTGTATGGTGAAAGAGTTACCGAACTTTTAAATACACCATCATAAGATTCTTCTTCAGTTCTCTCTCTATGGAAAGAAGATTTTTAAAGACAGAAATTGAAATACAGTTCTGCTGATGGGCATAATTTTTTTCTCAGCTCTTTCCATGAAAAAGGAATTATGAATCAATTCTGTGAGTAGACATTTATGTCAATCCTGTGTGAGGCTTGCTTGCAAAACAGCTCAACTCAATTTAATTTGTTTACTTGAATGGTCAGAAGTCTCAGAATTCTTTTCGAAAAAAATATTTAGCTGTGAGTGAGATAGAGACAAAACTTAAAGTTCATTATTACATTATTTATAGGTAATATTAACTTAAATTAGGTAATAGGTAATATTGCATAGTAATAAATCCTAGGTAATATTAGTTAAATTACAGGTAGCATAGAGTGAAATGGTGTATGACACTGAGTACTTTAAACTCACTACAGTGAAAAGAATCAAATTCAGGCTTTCCACATTTTTCTTCTTTAGTTCAGAGAATAAAATGAAAGGAAAAATATAGAATTTTTTCTGACTAAGTCATATCAAAGCTACTTTGGCAAACACTGTGAGATTATTAGAATACACACAGACTTGTCCACACAGGCAAGCAGGGGGAAAGAAAGCACCCATATGAACTGAAGATTTAATTGATTTTTCCCGTAAGTGAATTAAAAAGTTTGAGTGTTCATTTTAGACCTGGATCATATGGCAAACCAGATGAAAAATTCCACAGGCTTAGTCAAATACTGTGAACAATTCCCTCAATGTTTAATGTTACTACTGTCTCTCCTTATTATATCGTAATATATTTCAGTCTTCTGTAACCTTGTAGTCAGAATGGGTGAATTTAAAAAAAAAATATGTATTAATCATAAAAAACCACTGTGATTTCTTTATTTCTCTTAGTGCTACTTTCTTCATAAATCATATAAATATGTGTTACCTCTGTTTATATTGAGTTGGAATGACAGTTACTGATTCATAGCATTTATGCTTAAGCAAGAGGTACAGTAAACATCTGTCACAGCGTGAACATGGTATCTGAACATATAGAGTGAGTAAAGTTACCCTTAGAGCCTTAGGTTAATGTATCAGAATCAGATACCTGCTTAGCTGAGTTCTAGCAAATATTCTTGAGCTGCTATAGCCCTTTGAGACTCCAGGGAGAATGAAATAGAGAACAATTTATTTAAATGTGCTGAGAATATAAATTGGGACATTATGTATTTATTAAATAATTCTGGGTTTAAGCATCTGTATTACACTGGGAAATTATCATCACTAATAAGCACAATATATGTCAGCACAGCTTAACAAAGTAGGTATAAAAGTAATACACAGAGATTAAACACAATCACAAATTAAAGAACTGGCAATAAATCTGAATATTTTGAAAAAAAGTATATTAATTGCACTTTCATAGTAAACACACATTAATCCAGAGTTATTATACGGTTAGTCTGCTATTGTACAATCTGTCAGAAAGCTTTTTGGTAAAAATCCTGTATAGAGTCATAGAATCATAGAATGGTTTGGGTTGGAAGGGACCTTAAAGATCACCTAATTCCAACCCCCCTGCCATGGGCAGGGACACCTTCCACTAGACCAGGCTGCTCAAAGCCTCATCCAGCCTGGCCTTGAAGACATCCAGGGATGGGGCATCCACAGCTTCTCTGGGCAACCTGTTCCAGTGCCTCACCACCCTCTCCGTGAAGAACTTCTTCCTGATATCCAATCTAAATCTCCCTGCTTTCAATTTAACCCCGTTACTCCTTGTCCTTTCACTACAGGCCATTGTAAAAAGTCCCTTTTCCTTTTCCTTTTTTGGAAAGGGAATCCCTTCCTTCCCAGAAAATGTTGTAAGCTGTGGGCTTCCTGAATGGGTTTGTGTGAAATTTTTTTTTTTTTCCAGCTACTGGTCGACTGGGAAAATAATAGTAAAAAATTGAGAAAATAATAATACAAGAAGTGTTTACATGGACTGTCCTTCTCTCCACTTTCTTCTTCTCCTGAATTTACACTGCATAAAAACAAGACGACGGGCTATGTACAATAAACTGCTATATGGCTGCTGCTTATAGAAATCCTTTCCACAGGTCTACTCTTAGGGTACTTGACCAATTTCAAATCATGTGGGCTTCATTTTAATCAGGTTTTTGATCTCACTTTTCTCTCTGCCAAGTGTTAAAAAATAGTGTCATTCAGCATTTTTTAAATCACAGTATTACAATGGAATCACTTTTAGTCTTCTCTGCTGAAGCTATTTTTTATATATATTTTAAAAAAGAGCCTCCAAATAGTAAAAATTAATCAGAAGAGAAGGAAAGAGAGCACATATAAGAAATAGTTTTCAGTTTCTTTAAAAAGCACTCAATTTTTAATCAGGATGATTGGGCTTTTTTTTTTTTCCCATTAAATATTTACTCCTGGGGAACGATACTCAAGAAAGGAAATGGTTTATCTTACTTCAAGAACTTTTGTAGCTAAGGTATAATCAGGAATTTAAATTCAGTACTGTGGTATGCAAAATGAATGACTTAGACTATCAGAAAAATTATACTTCTGCTTTCTATTTTTTCACTTTGTAGGTCATCCTGATTTTCTTGTATACCAAGGGATAATGAAAACCCACACCCTGGTGCTTCCATCAATGGAATCTCTGTTTTCCCTGACCATATGAGGATTTACTTGACCATTTTCTAGTTTGCTATCACATTAAAGACAAAGATTAAGAAAAAGTGTTTCTTGATATTTTCAGAGTAAAGAGAAAAACAAAATACAAGCTAGCTCATTATGCAGGGTGTGAGATGCACTTTGAGAAGTAGTGTCAAGTGGTTATAGACTTCTGTAGAGAAAACTTGCAACAACTTAGGTATATCTCAATTATAAACACATTTACTTTTCATTCTTCAATTAAATGGATATTCAAACAGACTTGAGCAGTCAATGGCAGTCAATTTCCTACAGGATCCTGGCCTCAAAATGAAAGTGTCTTCTTTTGCTAGACATCTTTGGGGATAGAAATGCATTCTTTAGATATTTATTCTGAACAATTTCGCTTGGAAAGAAAACAGGATATTTAGTTTCACAATACATTGTATCTTTTTACCTCTTTGGACTGGAGGTCGATTACCTAAAATATTGGGCCCTTCCTTTTAATTAAGCCTAATTTCTTTTTTCTTTTTTTTTTTTAGAGAAATAAAATCTAGAATTTATCTAAGCCATATTGTGAGATTTGGATGTATTTAGATGTTAAGTGCTATTTAAGGATTCACCTTGAAGCAAATTAGGTCACTCTATGAAAAAGAAAAAGGTTTTCTTCAATATGTAGATCATGAATAAAAATCAGATGCTGGTCCAGAGTAGCTACTTTTCTCTGAGGAGGGGATAAGCCATAGAGTAGTTCCAGATTAACCTGGATACCCTGCTGACTGTGCTGCAATGAAAAGGCACACATTATAAAGCTCAGGAGAAAAATGGAAAATTTGGAATGCTTCCTCCTGGAAAAGAACGTCAGTGAATCATAGAATCATAGAAT
>NW_010227426.1:0-14244 GCF_000690775.1 Eurypyga helias | reverse complement strand
AAGCCACTTCAGCACGTCCTGATGGTGGAATGGACGGGGCAGAACAGATATGCCCGACCGGTGACCACGTGTTGTTCCGTGCCATCCCTTCGAGGATTGTGCAAGCGGAGTTTTTAATGCTGGAGGCAACACCCATCCCAGTCAGTTCGTACCCATTTCTCACCCACTGCTACAAGCTCTCATCTAGCGAGTCTCACCCACTGCTACAAGCTCTTATCTGGCGAGTCCTCGGCAGGGCTGGCTCGGGGTGCAGACAGCCTGCTCTCCGCTGCCGCAGGCACATCTGACACCTCAGTGAGACCGTTCACAACTGTCCCCTTCTTTCTCCCCCAGGTACCCGCGTCCATCTCTGACACCCAGAGGATCATCCCTGCCTCTCCTCAGCAGTCGCTTCACTCATCCACCCGCCCCTCTACCACAGCCGTTTCCTGCTGTCCAACCCCTCACAGCTTAAATAGGCCCAACCCTTTAAACTCAACTGGATTTCAATTTTAATTGCCGTTAATTGAAGCAATTACCCTTTTCCTCTCTCTCTGGACACCCTCACCCATCTTTCTGTCTTGGGTTTTCTGATCTCTAAGCTTCTTTCTCAGTCTTCTCTTCCCCCTGTCGTTCTTCCCAGTGCCTCTTTTCTTAGGAAACAGAGGTTTAGGTGACCTGGGTAGGAATGAGTGTGGGACACGGGGTAAGAGGTAACAGCCAGTCGTGTGACCAGCTGGCTGGTCCGTAAGCTTGGCTGGCCATGCCCTGCACCTCACCAACGCCGTCTGCTCCACCTTCTCACCAAAAGCCTCTCCCTCCCCTGAAGAGAAGCTGCCAGCTCTGCCTGCTGGTGTCTGCGGGCATGAGCGGAGGACGCGGAGCCAGCTCACGGGTCAGAGGGCCTGTGTGCCCACGGTGGCAGCGTGAAGAGCGTGCTGGTGCACAACGGGCACACGATCACCAGCAAAGACCAAGTCAGACCAGTCGGTGAATAGAGCCAGTGGCCAGGGAGCGAGGGTGCGAGTGGGTGGCCGAGGGCCAGCGCCGGGCGTGAGAGAACCCATGTGTCACTAGGGGTGAGAACACTGGGGGCAGGGAGCCAGAAGTCAGGTAAGGGGGTCGGGAAGGCCCTGGCCAGCTGTTTGTCTGTGTGGCCCGTACCAACAGCTGGAGCTGCAGCTTTGGGGGTTGTACACAAAAGCCCCAGCAACTGAGGAAATTGGGATCAAGGGCCCAGCTACTCTGCAGTGGCTGAGCTGCTGCTGCTGGGGTCCACCTTGGACCCCAGGCACATGCGTGCTCATGACTGACTTCACCTTGCTCAGCGGAGGGGAGCAGGATGGTGCTGGTGGTAGCGCGAAGCTGTGTTCTGTGCGCACGTGCCATCCGGGAACGCGTCTTCAGCCTTGCTACTGGCTGGCGCTGGGGCCGTGGAGCGACGGCAACCTCACCTCTCCTGCACTGGTGATCCCACATGCTCCCCTCTAACACAGGCCTCCTCAGGCATCATGCTTTAAGGACTTTTCCCAGATTTCAAGACCTCTTGAAAGTTATGACAGCATGGAGCTGACTGCTCAGAAGCACCAAGACGTAACTGTAAGCGTGCATGGAAAACCAGCGGAACACAAGTAGAAGAAAGGGCAGGCGCTGCTGTGTGCAAGGACAGCAGGTCACCGGAGGGTGAGCAGTGTGGAAAACGGCGAAAAGGTACCTCATATAATTTATTTCGATATTCTGCCACAGACAGCTGGATATCGTCACCTAAAGGAAGAATCACATCGTAATCCAGAGATGGCTCCCTGGCAGGACAGTGAAACCTGGGAAGAGAACACAAAAGGAACTCACAAGGCTGAAACCGGCACCGGTGTTCAAAAGGACTGTGGCGTGACCTCGTGTGACCTCCTGTACAAACCACACCAGAGGAAGTCAAGAATGAGCTTTGTCAGGGTTTTTCTATCACACAGACAGAAAACTTGTGCCGCAAGCGGGGCTGCAGCATCCCAGGAGCCGCCCGGGGAAGTGCACGCTGGAATTCCCCCCACCTTTTCACATAGGGATGCTGCAGAGCCTCCTCCGCTGTGAGCCGGTCAGCAGGGTTGAACACCAGCAGTTTCTTCAGAAGATCCAGGGCGGGTGATGGGGTCGAGGATGGCAAAATCTCCTCAAACGTTACTCGCTGCCTACAAGCCAGAAAACAAGCATGGACGCTCCCAGGGCTGACGCGCAGCGAAGGCAGGAGTTACAGCTCCGGGAATCCTATCAAGGTGACGCCTGTAGCCAGAGCTCACTCACCAACAGCCTGTCCCAGCCCTGGACGCTCTAGTACCGACCTGTGAGTGCAGCAAAGCGTTCACCCTGGGATTAGGTCAGAATAGCTCCCCCCTAGCACCAGGATCCTAACTTGCACGTGTAGTCCTTCTCTTGTTCCCGTGGGAAGAGTGAGAGCCCAGCCAGTGTCAGCCACAGCCAGCGGAATGACGAGTCCCCTGGACAGTGAGGGGACAGTGAGTCCTTCTGTGGTTCTGGCAACGCAGGAAGCCCAAACTCGTGACCTGGGTGCATCAAAGATCCCCGAATCCAGCCCTCAGACCCCAGCAATCCCTCTGGGATTGACGTGGGCAAGAGGGGAAAACCAAAAGAGACCCAGAAGCCGAAGGAGAAACAGTGCAGAGCGCGGAGAGACAAGGGGGATGTGGAGAGACGAGGCAGACACCAAGGTCAATGGAGAAAGGAGGGGAGGAGGTCCCCGGAGCAGAGGTGCCCCACAGCCCTGTGGGGAGAGGGCAAGCTGTGCCGTGCAGCCATGGGGGGTCACAGGGAGCAGAGACCCCCCTGCAGCCCAGGGAGGATCCCATGCCAGAGCAGGGGGATGCCTGAAGAGCCCGTGGCTCCGTGGGAAGCCCAGGCTGGAGCAGTGCACTCCTGAAGGATGGGACCCACGGAAAGGACCCTTGCCAGGGCAGTTAGAGGGGAAAACTGCCGCCCATGGGAAGGACTCATGTCAGAGCAGTTGGTGGAGGGCTGTCTGCCGTGGCAGGGAGCCCCGCTGCGGCAAGGGGTGGGGATTCCCCCTCCCTGCGGAAGCAGCAGCAGAGACAGCGTGTGGGGAACTGGCTTTAACTGCTATTCCCCAACTCCCTGCCACTGCGGGGAGGAGGCAGAGAAATGGGGAGCAAAGAAAGGAGGGGTGAGAGAAGTGGTTTAAGATCTGCTTTGGTTTGTCGCTCATTGTCCCACTCTGGTTTGACTGGTAACTAATGACACTGATTTTTCTTCCCCAGGCCGGGTGTGTGTTGCCCGTGACCAGAACGGGCGAGTGACCCCCTGTCCTTGGCTCCATGCACAAGCCTTTTCTAACGTTTTCTCCTCCCATGTTGAGGAGTGAGCAAGCAGCTGCATGGTCTTTTGTTGCTGGCTGGGCCTAAATCACGACAGGACCAGAGGGTTGGGGAGGTAGAGAGATTCTCCCTGTCCTGCCCAGGCTGGCCAGGCCGTCTGTCCACCGCTGGTGCCCGTGCAGTCACTGTCAGGGTGCCGACACACGACACTGCTGTGCTCTGTACAAACTCTGACCACGTGCGCTGGACTTGATCCGTGGAGCTGCACGTGTTGCCCAGGCTGCTGTAGATCCTCCACCCCGGGGTATCTGCCTCAGTGGTGCTCCACTCGCCTCACTGGTTCACAAGACCTTCCTCGAGGGGACCCCTTGCCTTCACACTCGACAGAATTGACCTCCAGAAGCTGCCGGTTGTTGCCTCTCCTGATCCCCTCATCAGCTCCCCCGTCCTCAGCAAGAGATCGCGGTTGCTGGGCTTTCTTACCTGCTGACTCCTGACATGGCACTGGCCCCCGGATGCCAGCATCAGCGCACCCAGGGGATAATGTGCTCACCTGGACGACAGCTGTGATCCTTCTGCATCTCTCGCAGCTCCTTCGGGGATAGGGACTGGGAGCTTTCTGTGCTCACTCATGGCCTGTGCCTCTTCCCCCTCTTGCTCTTGTGGCTGCTCTGCTGCAGGACAGGCTGCCCCTTCTGCCTCTTCCTCCTGCCCCCTCTCAGAAGCTTCTTCCTCCCTTACGAACCACGTTGACTTCCTTTCCCGATGTTTAGAAGCAACTGTTACTGGATCCCTGACTCAGCCAGTGTCCATGTGCAAGTCCTCGGATCCAGAGACCGTTCCACCCTGCTGGGGTGTAGGCCAGGCCCCAGCACTGTGTAAGAGTTGTGTCCCTCTGGCATCCTTTCTTCAAGCATTCTGTCACTCCAGCAGGTGCCATGCCTGTTCGGTGTGAAGCCCCACACCACTATGGGGGCAGTGGGCAACAGAGGTGGCCTGAGCGGCTGCTGTGTTAGCAACACTGTTCAGTCACCAAGACAAACCAGCAGCACACAAGGTGCTCTGGAGGAATGTAACTCCACTCCAGACCCAGCAGAGGTGTGCAGCAAAAGGACTAGCAGCAACATACACAAGCTTCAGAAAGGGAAATTCCTACAGGATACTGTGGCATCCACTGCCCCCTGGCAAGGTCAGTCGCACATGCTGTGCTGACAGCTGAATCAGCAGGGACAAAGGGGCCTCAGCTCCTCAGCGACCTGGCACAGACTGACCCAGGAATCCTAATAACAAGCCAGAGGCTAACTGAAGAAGTCAGCAAGTCAGCATGAAAATGCATGTGCTGGTCATGGGAACAGCAAGGGACTTGCCAGAGCTTACGCTTTGAGCCTCCCAAACCTATAAAAACCTCTCAGTAAGCATTCCGGGAGCTCAGACCACACCGGCTGGGCTACGCGCTGCAGACTCCCCGATGAGAAGGGATGCCCACTGTATCATCACAGGCACGAGGATACTCAGAGACTGGTCTATGGCCATAAGGTAGAGTAAAGGCATTAAGTTTACTTACATTTAATAATTAGGTGTGTAATCAATGCAGAATTGTGTGGTAGTCTGTGTATGCAACAGGACGACCCACAAGAACCATAAGAAAAAAACCCCAGTCACAGTGGAATCATTAAGCAGCTGGAATGAGGCTGGACAGATTCAGGCTCTCCATGCGTAAGCCAGTGGCATCGGGCACCCAAATGACTCAGCTCAGGAGAACACTCATTTTGAGAACGTACGCATGGCAAGCGCTTGGGACGTAAGCCCAACCACACTGTGCTTCGTTATGCCCAGGTTATGTCACTGGTCTTCTCGTTATCCTTTTTAACCCTTACATCCCTTCCCGAGGGGCAGGGGAATCTGCAGGGAGCAGGAATCCTTTCCCTGGCGAGCACTGGGGGGTGGACCTCAGAGGAACCCCTGGCAACGTCACACAGTGCACTGCTGACCCCTGAGGCACGCAGAGCATAGCAGGCTTACCAGGAACCCCCACGGTTCATAACTGAGGCACAGAAATCCGACTGCATAGCCGCAATATCTGCAACGAGGAAAGGACACTGTTACCGCCACGATCGGGATTACCGGAGCTGCGCCGTTATGAGGGAAAGCAGCTGCCGGACAACAGCAGGGGAAAGCATCCCAGCAAAGCTCAGTGGCAGGTTTGTGGAAGGGAGGTGCAACCTTTACGTACAAGTTCTCTAAGCTGCTTGTCTCAATCCCTGTTCATGCCATAATAGATTCCATAAATGTGCACCCACACCCACAGAAGCACCGAGATATCTGAGCCCGAAGGGTCTGACTGGGATCGCTTGTGCAGGACACAGAGAACAAAGGATACTGGCTCCTGATTTCCTCACCACATGCCCTGCGGTTCTCTGGGACTGGTGACAACGAACGGTTGTCTGGGTGTATCTGCCACGCTCCCTAAGAGACAGCCCTTGCATGGAACGGCTTTTTCCTTCAGCCTTGTTTCTCTGGTCGCCAGAACCTCGGCAAAGCTGCTGCTCATAGCTGGTTTTCCCTGTCTGCAGTAATGGTTTGAACACGTCTTTACTTGCACTTGTTTGGTTAAAAGAGAAGGAAATTGGGCCTGTGATACGCTGGAACCCGCAGGCATTGTCCTGTGGTAAAGAGACGGGACCGTCTGCTAACAAACCCTTTGTCCTGTGGTCTTGCCAGGGGCAGCCCTGGCCCTGCCAGCTCATCGCTCAACGTGCTACTGAGATGGAACAGCACTCTGTTACTGTGCTGGCTATCCGCCTGCTTCGGAGTTGTCACACACACGTTTCCATTCATATTTCAGCCACAGCAACCAAATCTCCATAAAAACCATGTATAGCTGAAGCTTAGATGAAATTCCCCAAAGCAGCGATGTCCTTGACCTGCAGGCAGTTATTTGTCTAAAGCTGCTGGCTCAGGTCGGACACATCAACCTGTGTTAAAGGTCAGAAAGTGTACAGGCTGTCAGACGACCTCAGAGAAGACAATCACCATCACCCTTCTGGGTTAACACAACCTTACTCCAGCTTTCCCAAGTTTTGCTTTCCAGACCAAGAAGTCCAATCTGCCCCACTCTGTAGCCCCCCTGCAGGGGGATGGACACTCTGGTCTGAACCGTTACGCTCTCGTAAAGCCCCAAAGTGTTGTGAGGATCGGGTTCCCATTCCCATCTAATCAAGTACAGGCTTATTTCCTCTAACACTTCCCACTAAGTCTTTAATTTCCTTGGAAAAATGTTGGAAGGAATGACAAGAGACACCTCCTTCCCTGACCCTGCTTTCACTCCATCCACCTTTCCCCACGGAGAGTCCTACCTTCTGGGGACGGGGCAGGAATGACCCTCAAGATCTGTTCCATCTGATTCACTGTCGATGTTCCAGGAAAAAGAGGTTTCCCAAGGAGCATCTCTCCCAGGATACAGCCAATGCTCCACATGTCCACACCTTTAGTGTAACTACAAACAAGAACAGAATGGACTGAGGACCAAAGAGAGCAAACCCTTCTCCGTACACGGCCTCCCCAGCTCCTACGTCAGCTTCCTGCCTCCCAGAAAACAGACACACAGGCTCTAACCACAAAGTGAAGGAGATCTGGGAATCACGAGTGGCAAGTGTCAAACAGAAAGGGGGGAGATCCTTCTGCCCAGAGTCTGTTCTAGGAAACCACAAAAGGAAACACACTAAAGGGAGGTGCCAGGACAGGCAATAGGAGCCTTTTCTGTGAGCAGCACTGAAGATACAACTCGCTGCTGGGAACAACTGACCTTTCGGGCCATAATGCATTTACTTACGCAAAGCAAACAACAGGTAAATGACAGCTCACAGGACACTCACGTTCCAAATCCGGGATGCTGACCCACCCTGTATTCGATTTTCTGCTCAGTAGGATCTGTGTATGTAACTCAGAAAAGGACCCACTCTGGCTAACAGGCAGCTGATTGACCGTTAATTAGGGAATATTTTCTGAAGGCCCATCAAAAAACTCTGTAAATTTGGAAGAGGACCAAGGTACATCACCAGGTTTGGTAAAGATGCAGATTTAAGGGCAGAAGGAGTAAGTCTACAGGGAGAAAGGATGGCAACCAGATGAGCTGGTAAGGTGTGCAAATGGGCAATCAAAGCAGCCAGAAGGAAACGCAGCTCTGCCGAGGTTTCCACGTTGCAGAACTGAAGGTGAAATGCAGATCCCACCCCTGGAAGCGTCCAAGGCCAGGCTGGATGAGGCTTGGAGCCACCTGGTCTGTGGAAGGTGTCCCTGCCCACAGCAGGAGGGTGGGACTGGGGGGATTTAAGGTCCCCTCCAACCCAAACCGCTCCGTGATTCTGATTCATATGGAGAAAAAGGACTGCTGGCATGACAGCACAGCACGTGCCTCTACAATGAGGAGATTTAAGAACTGGAGATGATAGATTTTCCCAGTAGTGAAGAAATGAGAGTCCCACCCCTTCGCTCACATTACGCCATTACCTCCGTGAGGAAAGTAAGATCTCAGGGGCTCGGTACCAGCGCGTTGCCACATACTCCGTCAGAGCAGGGTTGCCTTGGTCCTCGTTCGTCTGACATAAAGAACGGGCCAGCCCAAAATCACAGAGTTTAACGAAGCAGTCTGCATCCAGCAAGATATTTGAAGGCTGAATTGAGCAAAGGAAACTCAATGAGCTTTTCACTCTCTGAACGGCAGATTAGCATCAGTGTGCTTTTACCAGCCTCACCCCTTCTACAGTTTTCCACTTAGTGTTTAACAGGAAATGTTAGTGAAGGATAAAGACTGTGACTGCAATGTACCTTCTGATCCCTGTGAATAACGTTTCCCGAGTGGATGAACTTAGTTGCCTTCAGGAGTTGGTAGAGAATGTAACACTTGTGGATGTCTTTCAGCAGATTCCCCCTCTTAATCACAGCGTGTAGATCTGTCTCTGTAATACATCAGTGACAGCTGACGTCAGTGACACATTCACACCAGTGACACGCTGACCCCAGTGACACGCTGGCACCAGTGACACGCTGGCACCAGTGACACGCTGGCACCAGTAAAGGGTTACCAGGGTTCGAATGTCAGTTCCTCAAAGCAAGGCCAGAAGAAACCATGGTCCAAACTTCAACCGTCCAGGCACATCCTCGGGGAAGCCGAGGCTGTAATTCCTGAGAGTACCGCACTCCCCTGTCACCGGGACCGGTGACACAGTAACCGTTCGACCCTTGCACACTTTTGGTACAATAACACTGCACACGCAGCTCTCCCGACCCTCCAGCCCTCTGCTCTGTGGCTCACTGCTGTCTTTCCCACACCTCAACCAGCCAGTTCTCATACCATTCTTCCCGTCGATGTTTCACCGCAGCTCCCATCTACGGACACTGTGTAGGAACCCCCCCGCGCTCACGTGAGGGTTCACGGACACCAACACCGTTACCAAAGCGGGAACCAGGAGAAGCGCTGGGAGGCTGCGCTGGGATGGCTGGTGAAATGCTCTCACCCATGGACTCAAAGATGAGGTAGATGTCCTTGTCGTTCTGAGCTCGGATAACATCAAGCAGCTTGATGATATTGGGATGTTCCCCAAATGCCTGCAGAAGGAAGAGACGCCACTGTCCAAGCCAAGCACGGCTTGTGAATCAAACACACCACAACGACCCACTGCACTGCCTACTGCTGTCTGGAACAAACAACAACGCGCCATTCCCTCCGCTATGCTTCTACCGAAATAGTAAAGAAAGGATTTAAGGTTCCTCCCCAGCATGAAACCAGACGGTTAATGATAAAAACCCAAGGTCTCTTGTCTGAGACATGTCCTAAACCCTCCATACGGCTTGTGACAAAACCAGGCAGTTCCCTGTGCCTCGTATTTCCTGCTGCAGGCAGCGCTGGGCCCCAACAGCAGGAGGACATGGAGCTGCTGGAGCGAGGCTGGAGGAGGCCCCGGAGATGCTCCAAGGGCTGGAGCCCCTCTGCCCTGGGGACAGGCTGGGGGAGTTGGGGGGTTCAGCCTGGAGAAGGGAAGCTCCAGGGAGCCCTGGGAGCCCCTTCCAGTGCCTGGGGGGTACAGGAAAGCTGGGGGGGCTTTTCCAAGGGCAGGGGGTGACAGGACAAGGGGTGACGGGGTTGCACGGGAAGAGGGAGAGGGAGACAGGACATGGGGAAGGAATTCTGCCCGCAGAGGGTGGGAGCCCTGGGACAGGTTCCCAGAGAAGCTGGGGATGCCCCATCCCTGGGAGTGCCCAAGGCCAGGCGGGATGAGGCTGGGAGCACCCTGGGCTGGGGGAGGTGGCCCTGCCCGTGGCAGGGGATGGCCCTGGGGGGGGTTTGAGGGCCCTTCAACCAAAACCATTCTGTGATTCCATGAATTACTGTGACAGTGAAAACAAAATTGCCATCAACACTGATAATTAAACCCCAACCAGCCCAAACGTGTCAGCTCAGGGGTGGGATGAAAGTACCGGCTGCAGCGACTGAGCTGCCTGGAACAGGGGTTCTGACACTCCCCGTATAGAGAAACCGCGACAGTTCCCTTAAACTAGGGGGGAATTCTGCCCTCACGTTTGCAGACTGACAATACGGTCAAGTTTGTTTACTTCCTCCTCAGTCTTAACAGCTTTGAGTTCCCGCAGCTTCTGCACAGCCGGGGGCACTGTGACGCCGTCACGACACGCCAGCATTTTCCCCAGCTACCCTGAGCCTAAAGTTATAAACAGCAAACCCTCTGCGCAGAGCAGAATACATAAATGACTTTGTTAGTCAAACCAGGAGTTCACACGTCATCGCTTTCCATCACAAATTCTGCTACAGGAAGTATCAAACCCCATAATATTAAGCCTTCTCCTGCACAGTCTCACAATAGCCGGGACCGAGGCCGAGACACAGTTTCCGCTTCAGCTTCTGGGTCTCTTTGGTTTTCCCCTCTCCCACGTCTCAATCCCAGAGGTGCCAGTTGGCTCGGCCACAGCCCGAGGTGCGTCTGACTCGGAGCTGAGGGACCTTCCCGCTGCTTCTCACAGGAGCCATCCCTGTGGCCCTTCCCCTGCTACCAAACCCCACCGAGACCCACCTCGGGAGAAACACCCTCCTTTTTCTCCCCTGCTCCTCCTCCTCCCACCTACTCCAGAAGCGCTGTGCTGCCAGATTCCGGCGTACCGGCAATTAACCCGTGAGGAGTCGGTCTCACGGGCTTGTAGCTCTCAATCTTGGGGCTTCTAGTTCAGGCTTAAAGAATGATTAAAAAGTAAAAAACCTCACCTCTTTCCTACTAAAACCTGACAGTCCTAGGAAAAACCTCTTCCCAGGAGCCGTGGTGTGCGTGCGGCCTCAGAGCGATGAGGTCATTGTCCCCAGTCCCAGACAGTGGTGTTTCACACCCGAGTCTGGGCGGGAGTGGGCAGCCAGTGCCACCGCCAAGGTAACTTGGTAACTCCAAGGGTGGAGTGTGTGGGCAGTTCTATCACAGCAGGAGACGCCTGAAGTCATTTCATACCCAACTTCCCCGCTACTTGGGCTTCGATTACTTCGGGCGCACAAGCTGCTTCCCACACGGCAGAAGAACAAGTCACTTGGCATGCATGTGTCTCCCACGCCCCAGCCCCTGCTGAGCCACGGCGGTGAAAATTCAAGGAAAACACTTCCTGACCAAAGAAAAGTCAGAAGGGACAGCAAGTGCCAGCCAGCTTGGTGACCCCAGAGCAGCCGGACAAGTACCAGGTGGAAGGAGCGGGGCAGGGCGCGAAGGGAAAACGAGCCACTCGCGTTCCACTCGGGTGCTTCGGCCCAGCCACGGAAACGGTTTGCCAAGATGGTGCAGGAAAGAACTTCATAGCATTGCCACCACCACTCACTGCCCCTTGGAAAGGATGTGAGGAAAATAGGGGAACAACATCAGAGGGACTAAGAACCAGAGAGGAAAGGGAAAATGGACGTTACCTGCAGGAACATGATCTCCCGGAACGTTCTCTAGAAATGAACAACAGAACCACGTGTTACCACCTCGGCAGCACTGCGTGACCTTCCTGCGAGAGGGTGAAGCCCGTTCTAAGCTCTCCAGCAAGGGAAACACTTCTGTGGCCGCTGGGCCAGCACACACCAGCGTTCGCTGGGGTTCCCAGCGTGCACCCTGTGCTCAGACCACAGCGTAACGGCATCAGGGACAATCGCCCGCGTCTGCCTACGAAGGCGCTTTCCCTTGGGGACATCAAACAGCATGTCGTAGATGCCACCACAAGCAGAGCTCAACACTTATTGCTGCTTTCTATCCTGCCGTAGCTGCAGACTGTAGCAGTACGTGCAGAACTGCCCAACACCTACCATCTTCCAGACACGTGGATCCTGAGGAGACCCATGAACCCCCACCACATCTCTCAGGATGTCAGAAGAACGGGTTCTCACCTGAGCATCCGTCCTGTTCCGGAAAGCATCAAAAATCTTTTTCACAGCGACTATTTCTCCTGTTCTGCGATCGACTGCTTTCCACACGATGCCGTAAGCCTAGGGAGCAAGAGGCAGCGATGAGCCGTGCACCGGGACCCTGCGCAGCTCAGACCTGCGGTCGCAAAGCAGAACGCACTCGGCAGAGACTGAAGGAAGCGCTAATCACCAGCTGCCGAGAGGAAAGAAGGATCAGGCCAACGAGCAACACGTGGTTGAGTCAAGGACTAAGAACATCTATACGGAGCCCCCCAAAGCCCCCGGCTCAGCCATCCCAGCCCCAGGCAGCCGACAGCAGAGGTACATGCCCAGGACGTTCAGCAAGGCCGAGCGCAGGCTCCTGCACAGGGGCTGGGGCAACCCCCAGGATCAGGACAGGCTTGGGGAGGAAGGGACTGGGAGCAGCCCGGAGAAGGACTTGGGGGTAAGGGTGGATGAAAACTTGGATATGAGCATGGGCAGCATTTCGAGAGAGGCAATTCTCCCCCTCTACCCCACTCCCGTGAGACCCCACGTGGAGTGCTGCATCCAGCCCTGGGGTGCCCGGGCCAAGACAGGGACCCGATAGAGCGGGTCCAGAGGAGGGACAGGACAATGCTCCAAGGGCTGGAACACTTCTCTTAAGAGGAGAGGCTGAGAGAGCTGGGGTTGGTCAACACGGAGAAGAAAAGGCTCCGGGAGACCTTACTGAGGCCTTTCAATACTTAAAAGGGGCTTATAAGAAAAATGGAGAGAGACTTTTTACCACAGCCTGTAGTAACAGTACCATCGGATCATTTAGGTTGGAAAAGGCCTCTAAGACCATGGAGTCCAACCATTAACCCAACCCTGCCACGGCCACCACTAAGCCATGTCCCTGAGTGCCACGTCCACACATCTGTTAAATCCCTCCAGGGATGGTGACTCCTTCCTCCCTGGACAGCCCGTTCCAACGCCCAACAGCCCTTTCTGGGAAGGAATTTTCCCTAATATCTAATCTAGACCTTCAGGACACAACTCAAGGCCGTTTCCTCTCATCCTACCACTTGTTACTTGGGAAAAAAGGAAACAACACCCCAGTTGCCAGCAGTGTAGTCTTAGAGCAGTTAGTGAGATACTTGTACTCCAACTTCCGTAGTTCCTGACGCGCGGCTGAAGACCTGAATCCGTACTCCAGGACCACACACGTTCTTGGGAAGTCTGCCTCAACGCTGCTGAGTGTGTGAGCATGAAAACCACTCCACACCACATGCTGCAGCTGGTCTATGCTGTATGAGTATGTAAGCACTAACCGGGCGTTTCTGAGTGAGAAGATACTTGTACTCCAACTTCCGTAGTTCCTGACGCGCGGCTGAAGACCTGAATCCGTACTCCAGGACCACACATGTTCTTGGGAAGTCCGAGTGAGAAAGGACCCCACTGTGCAGGTGTGAGGCATCTCCCAGAGCGCTGAAAGGTGAGATTCAAATCTATGACCTAAAACTAAGAAAATTGGCTCTGTACCATAAGGGAGACTGAGGAATCACCAGGCAGAGGTACCACACATCATCCAGAACAGGAAAAACTTGGGTGGAAGTTCCTGTTCCTTAGACAACACAGCTTTTCATTTTAAAAAAGGAGAAAACACTGTTTGAATTCCCTCACTGCCCAGCAACAGCTCACTCCCCTCACTGCCGGCCTCCTCTGCTCTATGTTTAGGGCAGACCCCACCTGTTTCAGGGACTCCAACAGCCTGGGAAGTGTTCGGGTAAGTTCATCAGCCATGTACGTACAGAATCTTCTGCACACAGGAGGCAGAAGACGCCATATTTAGGAGACTGGAACCACTTTAGAGCTCAACTAGTAGTTTTGATACCGTCGGTGACGCCTCTATGATGGACCTGAAGCCCCTAAAGTCCTCTGAAGACTCAAATGTATGGAGTTATGGCGTGAAACAGCCTCCAAACAGAACTCTTAAGCAATCTGACATCTCAGATGAAAGAGTAACGTCATTCTGTCCGGGGAACCGAGCACGTTAAGGGGTGTAATGTATCAGTCAAAGGGAGAAAGCTGGTAACTAGTAACACGATGGCAAAACCTCAAGTCACAGGCAAACTCGGGATGAAATAAAACCGTAAGATCAGTGTGATTTCAAAAGGAGAAAACCAAGACATTGTCTTAGAGGATAAGGAAGAGAATGAGCCTCTCTCAAGTGGGACTGCACATGAAGCGCTCACTGCTGGTATGAACCCGACTGAACAACGGCAAAGAGCTGCCAGAACAGAAAGGCAGATCGTCAGGAAGGGTTAGAGACTGCCTGGGGAGAAGGATTTTGGAAACTCCCAGTGGCTCACACATAAACCCACATAATTTGATGGGGAAAAACTTACCTGATGCAGCATGATACTGGAAGTGATGGGGTTACGAAAAGGATTGGGCAGGCACAAATGGAATGTTCTTTGAGATCTGGTTCATTCTACCATTCTAGCCCCCTGGTCTAGCGGAAGGTGTCCC
>NW_010227425.1:5569-13537 GCF_000690775.1 Eurypyga helias | reverse complement strand
TGTCATTAGCAAACTTGCTGAGGGTACATGAATTTATGCAATTGCTTGCTTTCACTGTAGATGGAGTTTCCATGATTTAGCATGTCAGTATGTTCATAAGACTCTTGGAAACCATCAGCAATGACCTAACATTGTTCCAACTTAGATACACAATCAAGAGCTTGTCAGCTACCAAAAGCCATGGAAATGGCTTCTGACAATCCCATGTTTAGAGGAGGACACATTGTTTTATGCAAGCAGCATGTAGGTAATTTTACTGCGTATAAATTACTAGACTTTTAGCAGTGGGGCCACAGGGGTGGCCTCTGCAAGAACCGGTGAGGAGCGGTGTCCTTTGCTGGACACAGCTGTTTCCAGCTGGCTCTGCATCAGGCCTGCTGCAGGGTACAGCTAAGCCCATCAACCAAGTTGGTGGCACCTCTGTGAAAACATGCTTGAAAAAGAGCAGAAAATGCCAGAGACGAGGAGGGAGCAGAAGAGTGACAAACAGAGGGCACAGAGAGGTCAGGGGAGCAGGAGGTGCACCATGATGCAGGAGGTGCACTGGGACAGGTTGCCCAGAGAAGCTGTGGATTCCCCATCCCTGGAAGTGTTCAGGGCCAGGCTGTATGAGGCTTGGAGCAACCTGGTCTAGTGGAAGGTGTCCCTGCCCATGGCAGGGGGGTTGGAACTAGATGATCTTTAAGGTCCCTTCCAACCCAAACCATTCTGTGATTCTATGACTCTGTGATGGAGCAGGCACGCCCCCAAAGGGACTGTGGCCCAGGGATTACCCATGCTGCAACAGGTACACCCCTCAAAAGGAGCGCAGCCCGTGAATAAGCCCACACCAGAGCTGGTGCTTCCCCAGATGGACTGCAGCCTGAAAAGAACCCACCCTAGAGCACAGGAAAAAGTGAGCAGGAAGGAGCAGCAGAGGGAAACTGCTGCACATAAACCCTGACCTGTGCTGACCCTGACCTGACCTGATTTGACCTCAGTGAGAAGACTGAGTGTAACCTGCAGCGAGGACAAGAGGGGAAGGGAGAGAAGAGGGGAGAAGAGAGTCTTAGAGTGCAGATGAACCTGGGAGTGACGTTCAGCCTGGAAAAGGGGCAGGATAGGTGTTTTAAATGTCTGAACTTTTTTGTTTCCCAATGCCTGACTCAGTAATGAAATATTTACACTAATTGGCAATGTATTAAATTCCCCAAGCTGAGTCTTTTTTGCCCATGACAGTGATTGGTAAGGGATCTCCCTATTTTTATCTAGATCAGTGAGCTTTTTTCCCTCTTTTCTTCCTATTTCCTTTCCCCAATCCCAGTAAGGGATAGAGTGAGAAACCGGCTGTGTGAGTGCCTGGCTGCCAGCTGGGACCAACCCATTACAATCATGCAGTTTTTAGTTTCAAACTGGATGTCTTGAAAATAAGGGTAAAAATTATCTGTATTGTTAATTCACCCTTTTGTTATAATCAAGTATCTTTTTTGTACTGTTTTTACAGCAGAAACATGTGTAGTATCAGTACGTTGTCATTGCAGAATACTTCCCTGCATGTGAAATATGCTAACCTCTAAGTTTTATATTACAAAGGCATTTTCTCTTTGTGATATTTCTTCTTTTACATTTATGCTCTCATAAATACAAACAGTGAACTAAGGATTATTATAGTTTTCACAGTTTTCTTAATTTTACAGTCTGACACTGAAAATTTTAAATTACCAGGTGTTTTGTAGTTGGTGCCTTTTCTGAGAAATAGTAAAAGATATAGATCATCTGATACAAAGGGAAATAAAAAACCAACAGAACATAGGATATTTCCGCGATAGCCTGCATCAGCACCTGACTCAATATATAATGAAGCTTATTTTCCCCGTAACTCAGCAGAAAAAAATTGCACATACCAATAAGCAGAAAAAGCAACCACAGATTCTCCATGTTTCAGTTCTCTTCGGTGCTCACTTGCTATAAGCATTACCTGTCATACGGAAAAGAAAGACTTGTTATGTCAGTCAGCAGGCTGTTTACCCCCATGGAAATAATCTAGTTCTGTCTCTCCTGACAAAAGCATTAGCACTTTTCCAAGTCTTGCCCTTGTCATCTCACAGACTGCCTGCATAGGCAGTCATTTAAATGATTTTTATCTGGCTCCTGATGGGTTCCTTTGCTTGTCTCAGCTGGAGTTAAATCTGCTTCCCTTCAGCAGCCTTTTTCAGGCTTCAGCTTTAGCTCCAGTGAGTGCAGCAGCAGCCTTTTCTTTCTCATCTACAAAGGGATGCGAGTCTTAGGCAGCCCTGTTGCAGTTTACTGAGTCAGTGAAATACTCTTTTCTGCTTGAAAGAACATCTTCTGCATGGATCTTTGAGCTGGAAGCCTCAGGTCATGAGTGGCTCTGATTGAAGCAATGGACCATGTTCAGACGTCCATGCTCAGGAGCCAGAGGGGATGATGGAAGAAGATTCTTGCCCTGTTTTGCAGCCCCATCCTAAGTAAAAAAAACAAGGATGGTACAAAGTACATGCCTGGGGCAGCTTCTCAAGGGACCTTAGCTCTAGCACGGCAAGAGAATTTATCGGCTACAGCACCTCTGAAGATCCTGAAAGCATCAGATGGCAATGGATGGAAGTCAGTTTACAGGCTTAAGTCACTTCACACTGCTGTTACATAGGAGTAGCTCCAACTCGAGCAGCTGAGCTGGCTTTGCTGTATTTTCTCCACTGACTTCTGCTGGTGTTAATGGACATTGTTCTAGAGCGAGAGGAGTTATGATTGTATTAGGATGACTTGAATGGTAAATATCAACACAGAAAGCCCTTATTTGATTCCCAGCTGTCCCTCAGCTGCTATAAACAGGAGCTGATCATGCAATCTTCTTTTATTCTGAGCACCTTATCAGGGATGAGAGGCTCTCCCTGATAACGGTGTATGACCCCAGCCACAGGAAGGCTGGGATGTTGATTCTGTGCAAGAACAGCAGCACAAAAACTGTCTTAGACAGAAACTGTCTTGCTGTCTTGGATAGCAAGAGCTATCTCCAGAGGTCCCAAACCTAAAGTTTATTCTCTTCATGAGTTATTCCAGTCATCAAGTCAACACTGAGCAGTTGCAGAGAGGTTATCCCAATCCATCACACTCTTTGGAGCCATTCCTGAAAAGAAGTCACAAAAACAAAACCAGAGAGAAAAGCATTTATATTCGCAGGAAGGAAATAAATGGTAACTACAGATGTTCCATTAAATCTTCACAAGAGGATTAACTGGGACTTTTCCTCAAAAGAAGGAAAGGAACCAAGCAATTCATTCCACTGGTAAAAGAGAAAGTGGTCCAGAAAACTGCTGTTACTGGCTTCAAAATAAAAGCTTTGGTTTTCAGCTCTTGCTAATTATACAAGATTGGTCAATCCAGTAGGACTTTCTGAACGAAACAAAATGCTTGGGACAGTCGCAAAAGTTTCTCACAGAGTCTGTACAAAAAAAATTGTCTTTCATTTTACTTCCTGAGGTTTCCATAGGTCCCTCTTCAATCTTAGTTATTCCCTTACTGATTTCATTTGCCTAAAAAAGCCTTAGTTCCAATACAGAAAATTCCTACCTACACAAATACATGTTTTCTAGCACTGATGCTATTAGCAGTAATTACTTGTATTGTTTCAGCATTCCTGGCCCGAAATCAGAAATAATGATACAAAATTAGTGCCTCCCTAGACTTCTTTAGCAGTGCCGCTTGATGACGGACCATTCTACCTGCATTCCCAAAGGGTTGCGCTGCCCTGTTTGTGGACCTTGACATGCAAAGCAATTAAGGAATGAGACACTTGTTGAACCTTTTGATAAATCTATCAAGCCAAGATCTTTGTCAAGGCAAAGATCAAAGCAAACCATGAGTCAAAAATGAAGATGAGAAAGTGTTTTAACAACCTCTGTTGCCAGAACTCTACTCTGTTCTCTAAACAAAATCCATTGTTTTCCTGAAACTTCATAGGAATAGCTGTAAAAGTAGCTGTATCAAAAATTACGTAGTGGTATGGTAAGGTATGTGCAAGTTGCTGGTCTGTTTTTTGTTTGGGGTTTTTTGTGGTAGTAAGTGTACTAAGAAACACAGTATAAACTTTAAAATGTTCATCTCTTTTTTACTTAATTAAGCTGGTTTACTTTCTGCGTTGTAGAGTGGCACACTACACCACACTGTGACAGCTACACAGCAGAGCCCAGTGCCTGAGACTGTTCCCCTGTTCAGTTACCAAACTCTCTGATTTCATCAGGAGGTAGCCAGGATCCACAGTTGACTAAGTGAAAAAAAAAGTCCTTAGCTATTGCTTAGTGGGAACATTGTCTAAGCTAAGACCCTCAGGATTTGGGCAAATATCCTGGAGTAAGTCGACCCTGTTACCCCTGAAGCTACAGTGGTACTCCTAAACCAGCCTGGTTTTAATACTTAGCAATTTTACTATTCCAAGAAGAGATCCCTTGCTTTCAGTGCTATCTTAGATACATATGTGTATGCTATGTATTTTTAGAGATAGTGCTGCCAAGTTATATGGGGTCCTGTGAGCTATTTATTAACTAGTTTAATTGTGAAAATGGAGTAAACTTTAATTCTTTTAGCACAATAAAGTGTTTAAGTGGAATGAGAACATTAACCCAGCAGAAGAGGTGACACAGATTTCCATTAAAGCTAAAAGCATAAGAAGCTGTTAGCTACATTATTTAGATATTTAAAAATAGAAGTTGAAGGAAACATAAAAGGAAAATAAAACAGATAAATTGCATCACAATCTAATCTCAAATGAAAATTTCCCTGGCTCTTAAAAGAGACTATCTGGGGAGTTGCAGTGTAAACCAATGTTGACAGATAGTGGGAGTAATTTTAAAATAGTCTAAGGAAGTGTGTAGGCAGGAGGAAGCAAGATGGAAAATTAAAGGAAGAAGAGATCTACATAAAGCATGGTTGTATTGTAAAATTTGATTGCAAGGCCGTGTGTCAAGATCCCACCTTTATTTCTGCAGCACTTTTCAGATCCACTCTGATACGTTAAAAGCAAAACGTTTGTTTTCTGCCAGCCCTGCAAGTACAACCCCTAGTCTAAAAAGTCGTCTGGATTCTTTCTGGCTTTGACACTACCAGTTAGAAAGACTGCATTTGGAACTCAGCTAACTCTTCTGCTGATGGCATGCAAGCTAGGAAAGAGTTCAGCTCACTGGTGGAGAACTGTATTAGTTCTGCAGATCCAACAAGAATAAAAGTACTAAAACCATATTACTTCTACAGCAACAGAAACAGAGCCTGGGAGAAGCAGATAAAAAGTCGTTTTCACACGGTCATTTGATCAGGACTAGGGAATAAAACCAAATAGACCAATTGTATTCCAGGTGAAAGATCGCATATGTATAGTAACAAAAAGCTGTAAGACTCTTGTCTTCTAGCAGCTCCCCAAAAATTCTGTCTGTGCAGCGTTTAGAGGCTGTGGTGGGTTAACTCTGGCAGAAGGCCAGGTGCCCACCAAGCTGTTCCATCACTCCCCTCCTCAGCTGGTCAGGTTCAGGAGAGAAAAATAAGATGGAGGAAATAAAAACTTGTGGGTCGCGATAAAGGCAGTTCAATAAAGGAAAAGCAAAGTCTGTGTGTGGAAGCAAAGGAAAACAAAATATTTAGTCTCCACTTCCTATCAGCAGGGATGTGCAGCCACTGCCCGGGAAGCAGGGCTCCAGTACGCACAGCGGCTAGTCTGGAAGACAGGCATCGTAAATAACAAATGCCCGTCCTTCCTCCTCCTTTCTCCCAGCTTTTATTGCTGAGCAGATGTCATATGGTATGGGATTTCCCTTTGGGGAATTTGGGTCGGCTGTCCTGGCTGTGTCCCCTCCCAAGATCTTGCCCACCCTCAGCCGGGTGGGGGTGGGGGGGCAATGTCAGAGAGACAGCCTTGATGCTGCCCGGGCACTCTCAGCGGTAGCCAAAACGCTGGTGTGTTATCAACACCCTTCTATCGACCCACACAAAGCACAGCAAGGGGGAAATTAACTTCATCTCAGCCAGACCCAATACAGAGGCCCTGGAACTTCCCGGTCACTGAACAAGACTGAATGCTGTCTGTGGTGGTCAACAAGCTAGAGGGGTGTTTTGATGCTAGAATGGAAGGTCTAAATTGGATGGGAGCAGGGAGAGGGCGAAGAACTTCTTGTGTCAAACTGACCTGTTAGTCATTTCTGTAGAACAACCGGAAGGTTTGCAGGTTATCTTACTCGACTGAGTCCTTCCTAAGGAAGTTAAGTATGTGTCAGGACAACAGAGGTTGTGATTACGGTTCTGTCGTAAATGAAGTTTCTAGTATGGCTGTCACTTTCATACTACTAACCATTTATATCTATTGTTGCAGTTTTTTAAACATTGGTCTGTTTATTATGTAAATTTAAATTATCTAAATTTAAACATTTATTGGTAAATAAAAGATATTTACAAAGCAGCGTAGATCACACCACCACACTGAAGGTGATAGACTGCAGTAGGTACAGCACGACTGAGCACAGGGTGGGCGCAGAGCACAGGTGGGACCTTTGGTAAGGCTGGGCAGCAAGCAGATGTGGTTTTTCCTGCTGCCCTGAATACACAGAGGTCATCCTGCAGCTGAAGAAGATAGGACCAGCTCTTCCCCGTGGGCCAAGACTCCTCTCTGAATTCATTTGCAGATAGAAAAGGAGACAGCATTTGCCTGAGCTGTCGTTTAGCTGAGTAAAAGTCATCCACCAAACCGAGGAGGTGACTTCTTAATCTGTCCCTTTCCTCTTCCTTTACACAAACAAGTCAGAACCAAGCGGCCCTAAGTTTGCTCTGACGTATCTTTGTTTCTGGGCTATTATTTTCTGCGAGTCACTCAATGAACTGCTGCTTACGATCCCACATTTGTCCTTATATGAAGTAAAATAAATAATCTCTGACAAGTAAGCGTGCCTCACTTGGTCTCGTACAGTGATCACAAAAGGTCCACAGGGATTCAGAGAAAAGTGTAAACTCTGTTTATGGCATTATTTATAATTCCTCTTATTTACTATGTAAAGTATAGGTGAGGAGAACTTCTTTTTTGAACACAAAGTTGAATGGGTAGTATCAGTTACTCTGTAGCTTACTAATGCTGACAGTTTTACAGTTCAAGGTTAACAGTCCTGTATTTCCGTGCAGGCAGACAGTGGAACGTGTGACGTTACAGAACCAACTCCAGCAGCTTTTAGAAGCCCAGCGGTCAGAGGGCAAATCACTACCCACATCTCCAAGGTAAGGTGACTGGAATTGTGCTGCAGCCTGCTTTTGCAGTTTAATGGTACATTGCTTATCAGGAGAAGCTGTGGCCTGCCTAAAAAATAGACGTGTTCTGTAAAGTAAATGTGTTTATTTTAACTCAAGGGCTTGAAGCTGAGCTTCTAGAATTTGACAGTCTGTAAAGTTGTATAAATATTGGAAATTTTGAGTATGAAATGGAGAGTGCCTGTTTCCCAACAGAATGAAATTAGTTCTGCAGTGGAATAGAACATATTTTGTATTAGGTGAACAGCAGAGGATCCCAGACACCCCTAGGAAAGTTGTAAAGTTTGACCTTGTGGTGGTCCACCGTACGTTACTGCCAGCAGTAAGCAGTAATTCATGGAGCCAGTTACCAATAAAACCTGCTTTCAGATTAATAAGACTCCTTACGCTCATTAAATCTTTTGCCTGCAGTAGCTTGCATAAAAAGTCAAAAATCCAGAAATGTTACGTATTGTTTACGTATCCTGTCAGAAGTCCCAGAAATAGACACAAACTGAGTAACATTAAAGAGAAGGAAAGTAAAGGCAGAGGACTGGATGTGGAGTCTGCTGCTGTCTTCTGCCGTGGACTTGCAAGTCAAGCAAGCACACGACTTGCTTGCTTGAAGTCAAGCAAGCACACGACTTCCCTCTCACAGTTGGAACTGGAGATGCATTTGTATAAAGAAGCTTCAGCTACGAAAGGGCTGTA
>NW_010227425.1:0-5553 GCF_000690775.1 Eurypyga helias | reverse complement strand
ACCACTCTGGAAAAAGTTGTTTTGTCATTTTTTTTAGAATCATGGTCTTTGTCTTCCCTGTCCGCTAGCTCAACAGGGACAATGGGACCAAGCACTGTCTTCCAGCTCATTTGATTTCTGTGATTTTTACAGACTGGTCTTTCCAAGTGATCTTACATCTGAGTACTGGTGAGCACCAGGACTGTTTTACTTTCAGTATCAGATAAGACCAAGTGAGAGCACATCTCTCATCATTCATTATTCCTGTAAAAGGGTAGGTTTCAGTATCTTTTCAGTTAAGTGAGCAAGTCTGAATATGATACTCTATTATTTAAAATCTTACTTCATAGTACCACACCGCTTGTGGATATTATCATCATCTAAGGAGCCAGTAGCAGGTATAAGAGAACCTATCCCTTTTACTGGAATGTCTACTGTAGATACCTGCCTACTCTTCTGGGTCTGCTTCAGTTTGCCACAGGAAAAAAAGTGCAAGATTAATTTAAGATGAGATGTCTAGTATAGACAAATGAATTTTGTACACTGTGAGACTATGGATTCATCAGAATAAAATATGTGAAAAAAGAAATTAAATTTATTAATTAACTGCCTCACAATAACCTAAATTTTGTCACCTTACCCTTGCTTACAGGAAAAGTGGTTTAAATTAAGAACATGGAGTATTATGAGCTCTAGCACATGTCATGGGGAAAGAAATGGTCTCTGTAATTTACATTCGTTGCAAATCAGACTTACTTGAGAGTGCTGTTTCCTCGCTATATAACATTTGGAGTTCTAAATTTAATTTATTATTCTAATAGTATTGAAATAAAGTCATGTTACCTTTCTCATGCTTTTCAGTATTTCATATCTGAAAAGATTTTGAGTGCAAATGGCCCTGACTTTTTATGAGGTCTTATATGGCTATTATTAATACCAGATGAAGTTTAGATTTATGAAACCATTGCTATGCAGAGAGCTGGTACTTTTGCAGTATTTAGAATAAGCGCTACTTTTGTATTATGATGTGACTTGGATAGTAGGCATTTGGCCTTGCCGGGTTTTTTCACCTTTTAAAACATGTCAACTCCCACAAATAGGAAACTGTAGTTTCTCTAGAATTTTCCTGAGAAAGTCATCTTTGGCATTGAAATGCCCCTTTTAAGTTTGGATTTTAAGGAGTTTTCTTTGTAAGAGAAAGTGCAGAGGCACAAATCCTAATTAGGAGATGAAGCAGGGTTACATCCTTCTCTGTGTAATTTTGCTGTGGCATCGTAGTAATGAATTCCATGTGAATAGTGATGAAGAGGATAAGTAACAATAAGCTGAGACAGACACGTACACTGGAAATGGCAGTTTCCCATTTTATATGTGCATTAATTTGGCTGTGGTATTTCCTCCCCTTTTTTTCTTCAAGCTCGCCATCATCTCCTGCTTCTGGCAAACCCCAGTGGAAACCATCTGAAGCAGATGAATTGTCTCCACCAAAAAGTAAATTGAACACCCAAGATGGGATTCAGATTCTTGGCAGCTTGGGAACTTCTAGTCGCACTCGAGCCAAGATAAAAGATGAGGACTCAGATAAAATCTTGCGCCAGTTGTTGGGGAAGGAAATCTCTGAAAATGTCTGTATGCAAGAAAAGCTGACTTTGGAATTTCAGGATGCTCATGCATCCTCCAAGAACGTGAAGAAGATTTTGCCAGAGAAAAGGGAGCTGAAGTTAGCCAGACTGAGGCAACTGATGCAGAGGTCACTCAGCGAGTCTGATACAGACTCCGCTAATTCTGAGGACCACAAGAACACCCCTGTGAAAAGAATGGACAAACCAAGGCCTCAGCCCATAGTGGAGAGCGTTGAGAGCACGGAGAGTTTGCACCTGATGATTAAGAAACACACTTCCGCAGCAGGACGCCGCTTCCCTTTTGGTATCAGGGTCTCTAAGTCTGTGGATGGCCACAGTCCTTCCCCTACTTCAGAGAGCAGTGACCCGGATAATGAATCCCCGTATCCATCTGGCACTGCACCTCAGAGCCAGTTTTGTGGAGACAGCTCTCTGTCCGGCACAGACAGTGCCACTGCTCAGAAAGCTGCCACCAGTCCTAAGAGTGCTCTCAAGTCTCCATCTTCAAAGCGCAGAACCTCCCAAAACTTGAAACTCCGAGTGACTTTCGAGGAGCCTGTGGTGCAGGTGGAGCTAGCAGAGACAGAACTAAGCGAGGAAAAGGATAAAGACCGGGGCAAAGGACTCGTGCGATCTCCGCCCAGCTCCGAGCCAGCAGGGGACCAGCTGAAAAGGCCTTTTGGAACCTTTCGGTCCATAATGGAGACACTGAGTGGCAACCAAAATAACAACAACAACTGTCAAACAGCAAACCTGATCAAAACCTCATCGACGCTGCCTTTTACCTCGTTAGGAAGGAAGACAGCAGACAGCAAGGGAAACACAGCAGCTCTCACAAAAGGAAGAAACAAGCCAGTGAGTGCACTGGGAGGAGGAAGGGCCTTGTTTTCTCTTGTCTCTTTAAGTAATGAATAAGTTTGACAGCTTCTTCTTCCTACCTTTCTATAGCTAAAGGATGTACACAAATACTTTACTGTATTTCACCTGTAGAAAGCCCATCCACTGTTTTAATTTTGGAGGGTTTTTCCAAGGAGTGACAGGTATTGGTTGGGTACAGAGCCCTTACTCTTAGTGCACAAGATTCACATATTCTAAGTTGAAAGCTTTCCACGGAGACGTGATTCACCTGGAAATGATGTTTGGAGTTGCTCTGAGTGACAAGTCATACAATGAGAATGTCACGCTTTTATCCATGGGGCTTCTGAGGAGTGAATAACTGAAGAACTAGTCCTGTCCTATAGCTAAGACTGATGAGGCTGACAGGAGGAAAAAAAGTGGTAGAATATACAGAAGAAAAATAGCAGAAATGGTCCTTCCTGTGGAAGTTACAGCCATCCCCTAGATGTTGAAGTTGTCAGTACCCATCCTTCTTTGCCCCACAGCAGAGTCTTCTCATGGCAGAGTATATAGTTGGTCTGTTGCAAAATGTACTGGACCCAGATCATCCCCTCTCTGTGGTCCACAGAGTGCCCTTTCTGGGATCCCAACAGAAAGAGGGGTGTCTCCAGTTAGAAGGCTGGCTCTCATGCGTGAAAGAAAGGCTTGAAAATACTTTCTAATTCCAAGAAAAAGGGAGGTATTGAATGAAAGGGCAGAGGTAGGAAATACTGTGAGCACAGTGTGTTTGTGGAGCGGAGAGGAGAAGTGTGAGCATCTGGAGATACAATAAGGAGTTGAGTGAGAGGGAATGGTAGATGATTTAATCCTCTGTGAAAGACAGGGTGGGAGGGAAGAGGTGGATGGAAAGACATGAGGCAAAAGAATAATTTCAAGATGAAAAAAAGAACATAAAGCAGGCCAAGAGGAGGAGGAATAGTGAATTATATACTGTAAAAAGTATGACAAGGTAATGGGAGAAAAACACAGGAAAATCTTAGGCAGGAGGCAAAATGAGTGTGGAAAAGAAGCAGTGGAAAGAGGGAGGTGGGAAACAGTAAGCAATCCATATTAGTGGGTATGGCTAGAACAGTAGCGCTATAGCAGGATGTGATATGAAATGAAAAATTCAAAGGAGACCTAATAGGCTAAATTGAAGTGGGACTGCATTTATTAAAGTTTACTAAGATTCACAGTGTGAACTACTGATGTGAGCCTTTAAGGACATGCACCATCTAGACAACAGACGATTTAACATGGGAGTATTTTCTTAACACAATGGCAGTTTTTTGCAGAAGAGTGTTTCCGATTTTGTAGCGATAGAGGAAAAGACAGGCTGCCTTCAAATATGGTCGGATAGATTGCAGTGTTGTGACAAGTTTTTATAGTTCCCTAAGAAATTTGAAGAGCTGGGTGAAGTAATCCTAACAGTATTGATGTTTGCACTGTAAAACGCGTTTTCTGTGGAAAGGCCGTGTTTGCATGTCATTGTTGCCAACATTAAAACTGTGGAAAGAATACAATTTCATACCAACCCAAAGGACCACAGCACCCTTGTTAACGAGGCAATGGGTTCAGCCTCATTCACTAACTCAAGAAGGAATCTGTTAAAACATTACAGTAGCTGTTTGCATGAATTCCATGTTATGCATGTGGTAAGCTCAGTGCATGTTTTTAACTGACACAATGTTGTACTTCCTTAGGGTCCTTCCTTCAGCTACACCAGTCTTTCCTCTAGCATGCTGAATGAAGAACTTCTGTGTAACTGTGCTCGGTATGTGCTCGTGCATGGGGATGTTTAGCATCTTCTGTTGCTCTTTTTTTTCTCAAATTGCATGTGTTTCCTACATTATTCATTACTGAAATACTGGAATTGATTGATGCACAAGAAGGGTAATAGATGAACAGATGAACATCTAAATGCCTAGAAAAGCAGAAATTTATGATGGATTTCTGCTGATGTCACCATTGAACTGGCTACGGGATTTCAGTTCCAAGCAAGTATAGAAAGTATCCATACTCATAAATCCAACTGGGAGCATAGCGCACTTTGGCTGAGCATTCAGCCTCTGTTGAATGGAAGTCAAGTACCAGATGAGAATGGAAATCAAATTTCCTCTCATGAGAGGAGCAAAAAGACCCCAGTTCATCTCAAAATGGAGACTACAGAGAACATGAGGCAGAGTTCTGTACTTTGTTTAGTGCTCACCTATTTTCATACATTTTTGTTACTCTCCCTCAGACTTTGAAGTTAAATCTGTTTTTTAAAAGTCTGATAACTTTGACTGTGTTCTAACTCCTTAGTTTAGCTGTGTTCAGTCGGGACAATTCAGGCAGATAGACACCAGTCCCTCAAGGTCCATAAAGACATGTTGGAAAAAAAACATTTGACAAAATGTGTGATTATTTTATAAGCAACTGCTTTGTAAAAATTGCCTGTCATTTTTCATTCAACTCTTTAACACTCCCAAATTCTTGTGACGGTATTTTTGTCTGTTAAAATGAGGTGTAAATCCTTTCATTAGGCCTGCAAATGATTGCTATTCACACCAGAATTATACATGTTAAGATACTTTCAGGAAAAACATAGTAATTTTGCAGTTCAGAAGTCTAAAATACTTTCAAATTACTCTTTTCTAAATGTCTAGTAATTTTTTTCGTTGTTGTTCACTTGTTTTCTAATGCCAGGACTTTCCCATACTTAAAAACTCAATTTCCGTAGTGGAAATGGGAGCCTTGTTCTGAAGTCATTGGCACAGTGTATGTGAAACCAGAAACAGAACTGTAAGGTTTCCAAGAGGTTTCATTCTCTCCTGCAAACAAAGAGGGAAATTCCAGTGCAGAAAACTGACTGCACAGCAGCAGTTTGAGGGAGTATCAGTGGGCAGCCTCCAGTCAAAACATCCAGCTGCTTGTCCTGCTCATGGAATAATACAAAACCGTTAACCTCATCTGTGCGTTAGAGCTGTCTCTCAGATGTAACCCATTGTTGTAACTCAGTATTGCCTTGTGTAAATGCTCTTGTGTGAGAAATCCCTGGCAGCGCGGCATTTCATAGAATCATAGAATCAGAGAA
>NW_010227424.1:248037-258977 GCF_000690775.1 Eurypyga helias | reverse complement strand
GCACAAACAACTGATGTTAAAAAAAAATGAAGAACTGTCAAGATCTGCTTTTCTATTCCTTTTTTTCCCCGGCAGGTGGATAAAGACAGAAATAATCCTAAACTCTGTCCTTCCTAACCGCAGGTCAGTGGATAGAGTAAGTGACCAGTAAAAGCAAAAAACCCCAGCTGAGCAATAAAGTAAAGTGGAAGCAGTGACCAAACTGTGTTTCTCTGGCACATTATTTTGCTGTCTAGACTGGTTGTCAGATGTTGTTTTGTTGTTCTGTGTGCCTAGAGGCCATACCAAAGCTGTGATCCCCACTACAGGCTACTTTATTTAATGAGAGACAATCCTTGCCCCGAGGGATCTGTAATCAGAATAGGCAGGACAAACAAATGGAATAAAGTTGCTGCCTTCATCCTGGGTGTACCAATAGAAACAGGACCCCAAAGAGATTAAGTGGTCTGCCTGAGGCCACCCAGAAAACCGGTGGCAATGCCAAGGAAAAAAAAAAAAACACAACCAACACACATTCTCTGAATCTTAATACTCAGATTTGTCTCCAAGACCAAGATGTCCCCCCACTTCCCAAAGAATCCCAGTTAAGACACTGTTTCTGTTCTCCTACAGCTGCATTTCTTCAGAGAAATCCAACACAAGGATTTCTCCTTCCTTACAGAAAGTACAGATGGTTCATTACCTCCCTGGAGTGGGTGAGAGATCCTTCCCTGAAGGCATGGGGAGGCGATGGTAGAAAGGGCGGGGAGAAGAAAAGTCACCAACCTTTCTGACGCTGGAATGTAAATAGTGTTTTGCAAAAGAGCCATTTATCAGTGAAATTATAGAATCTGTTTGATGATTCCCCTGGAGGATGCACTAAAAAGATGACTTGTATGGAACTTAACGAGAGGTTTCCTGCAACACGCCTGGGCTTCATGTAGGCAGGAGCACTTTGCTGAGAATTAAATCCGCGTTGGAAATGTTAATAAATGCAGACACATGTTCTTGTTTGTAGGACGCGCTGTGCCTCCTTTATTTATTTCCTTCATTTTATTCTTCTGGATGTAGCTACAGTGCCAGCCCCTTGCCTGACACATCCCTAGGGAAAAAGTTGTCGTCTCTCTTATTTCCAACCCTTGGGCTGTTCTGCAGTCCTTTAAACCTATTGTACTGCTACCCAGTCCCTAGCCAGGAAGCACAAAGGTAACCACAGGGGAGTGGAAAATTTAATTTCTGGGCAGATATCAGCTTTCATCAAGGACTGAAGCAAAGAATGAGGGGCATAGACTCAAAACTAACTGAGGCAAAACTTTCTAATCAAGGGTGCAGGAAGGATTCCCCATCTGCTGTGCTAGCAGAGGGATGGAAGTGAACCAGGACTGGTTTCCAAGCAGCAATATCCACCTGGACTGAATCTCCAACTCCCATGGCAGGAACCCCAATTGCACTCCATATAGAACAGCTGATCAAGTTTTTGCTGTCGGGAACAAACACAGGATGCTCTCCAGCACAAGAACAATTCATAAAATAAAGTAAATTTTCCTCCTCACTGGAAGAAAACCTAAAACAGAGTCATCAGCTTTTCACAGCCCTAATCTTTGCTGTGATGCAGAGCAGCACCTTGGCCCATTTGTACCTTCAGATAAACCCTGCGAAATGCCTGAAAGGCTGAAGCCAGCATTAGAAGATGGCCTGTACATTGCATCTCTTGATGAACTGAACATATCCCAGTGAATCTATTTAAATATTTTCCATTTCCTCCTTTTTCCCAATCTGGCAGATTGGCTAGGGAACAGTTTGGCCTGTTCCCTAGTTTTCTAGAACACCGTAGGTGCTAAAAGCTCTGCAGGTCTCTGCTGAGGTGCTCAGCTTCCATGAAAAATCAAATATTTCTATTTGAGATCCCAAATCAAACATTCACAGGAATCCCTTTGTTCTAGAAGGAAATTTGAGCCCAGTTGAATCAAACATGCATTTTAAATATTTAAGATATAATTTTTATAGATCCTTAGAAGCTATACCTTCATTTCCCTTACCCCCTCCCCACACAGCAGTGGGTGGAGTGAAGGCTACAGAGGTCTCACCTTGGCCTCTCCATATAGTACCTCTAGCATCTGACTCCTAATCTGCCTCTCCTCTGTGACTGAATTTGGGTAATCCTCTTCCACACACACTATTAATTTGATCAGATCCTTCCCTAGCAATTCCATATTAATCACCTTGTCTAGATGGTTAATATTCTTTCTTTCTTCCCACGGCCACAGTCCTTCAGCATCTCCCTCCCCCCAGCCAAGCTTTTAAGGGTGTCTGGGCAAACCCCCTCACATCCCTCCTGCTCTCTCAGGCTTCAGTTTGAAGCAGACTTCTCCCCTCCCCCTGTTTTTCTCCTCCTCTTTGTTGGCCCTCTTTATTGCAGAAGAAAGATTAACTAACCAGAACCTCATGCCAGTCTGAGGGCAGTTCAGACTGACTTGCAGGCCCAGTAAAATCCAGGAAAGCCAATGATTGAAACTCAGCCTTGGAACTAATCTTTTTTCAGTTCATATTATTCTCCCTTTCTGTAATTTAATTTACAACATAATTTCATATTCCTGCTCTAAAGCAGGAGAACTTCTCTCTTTATATGTACATATATATATTTTTTTATCCTGCCAGGTTGGATCTGTGTCTATTTTATTAAACAAGGAAGCTGAAGTCACTTTGTTTCCTTGAATAGAGCAGAAGGATAAATCATTGCTGGAGATGTGCTAAGGCATCTTTCTGAACTGTGGCTCTTAAGAGGGAAAGTGATAAAGTGGAAAAAAGTGTTTTAATCAGGCATTTTGACACCTGAGGCTGAATAAGGAACTGGCCTTTGAATGTTTGGAGTATTATATCCATTGAAGTATATTACATCACATTAACAAGTATTGATTTTATTTTTCCTCCTGGAGCTGGGAGAAAATGTTTACAGGTGTACAAAACTGCTGAAGAGGTCAGAGACCTTTATTACTTTCTTAGCTAGTTCTTTTCTAATGGGATTCTGGTTCACAACTGGGAGTCAGAGTCCACAGCAAAGTACAAATAAACAGTAATAACAGTGACCACAAACTAGTGGCAGGCAGATACTGAACATGGGGTCTTGTAGCCCTTCCCAAATGGCTTTTCATTGCACTTTCTAGGTCTTCCACAGTCTGAAGAAATTTTGCAGGGAAAAGAGCTGCGAAATTAATTGATATGCCATGGATAAATAGCTAAAGTGAGCCATTTCCTCCTTCCCCCCATCCTATTAACACAGTATCAGCAAAACAAGCTTCCAACTAAATGAAAAATCCACTTTCATTGTATACCATATTCTATCTTTGCCTAAAGCCTTGCAATATCTGTTTACTTCTCAAAATTAAGTTTAATCCTCTCCAAAAAAAGAGACCTTTTTTCCCCTTTAAAAACAATGGAGAACAGTTCTGAAATTTTCTAATCTATCGAGTGCTTTGGAGAAAAAAAAAAAAAAAAGTGTTTCCAAGTTAGTACTGGGGGTTCAAGTGAGAAGTTTTCTAGGAAGATTTTAGAGAGGAGAGCATAATCCTTTCACTTGCCCTTCTTTTAGCATCCCTGGGACTTCCCATCTTGCCTGAGAAACTCTTTATTATGAGGAGATGATTCCTAGCAGAGGTCAGCTGTGACTTCATGGCATGTGAGCATCCCTAAGCACCAGTAGTACAAACCAGGTATTTGTAGCTAAAAAGTAAAAGTTTCTTTTCACTTTGATGCATATAATAACCATGTCTACTGGTGAAAGATATTTATGAATGTTTTTCTAAATACTTTTCCTTACAGCCAGTAATAATGTTTCTTCCATTTTTCAGAGGGAATAGCTAAAATTTTCAAACAAGATGGTTGCAGCTAACAGCCTTAGGAAGAAGAACCATGATCACTTTTGTGCCAGCACTGAAATGTCTACTGTAGGGACACTTTCTATTATTGAAGTCACTAGTATTTTTTTTTCCCCCAGTGCTCTAGAGACTTCAAAAGAAGAGACATCTTCCCAAACTGAGAGTTTTAAGCATCTGAGATTTTGTCCATTTTTTTAAATATTTTTTACCACTTGCTTATTTCATCCTAACTACTATAATCCATTATTGAAATATCAAAAAAAAAATATTACCATGACTGTCAAAGGAAGAGCAGGTTATAGACATAAAGGTCTGATCCATATTCTTAATGGTGAGATTGTCCTTTGGCCATATTTTGCCTGGCCACAAGAAAGCAGCTCCATTTCTGTGACCATGTCACTTCTAACATCTTTCTGTAAGAGCTCTACAAGATCAGCTTTCCCCACCAGATTTTATTTGATGGACCCTGCCTCAAGTTCTTGCATTAAACTCAAAATGGGCATTAACATCATGCCAAAATGTTTCCATCTCTATTCCACCATCTAGACAATTGATTCATCTCAGGCCAAGCCAGTGTGACAGCTATATCCGTCCATACAAGGACATTTCCCAGGTAGGATGGGCTGCTAAATGAATGCACCAGATTGCAGCTGACACCCATAATGCTGATTTTCCCCTCTCCTTATAATCATAATGGGATCTCAGCAATAGAGATGGATTTGCTAATTTCCATCTCCTCTCACTTTCTTCTTTAATCACTGTCAGGCATAAATTAATTTCTGTTTAAAGAGCTTTCAGGTAGAGATTCTGTCATTGCATAGAGCACTTAAAGGTCTTAAATCAGGGTAATCCCAGAACATTTCCTTTCCAATCTGAGATTTCACAGCCTGTAAACATGAGTTATCCAATGAATGTCACAGGCATTGTACTTGGGGTAGGGGAGAGAAACGATCAAGTTAAATTCTCAGTGTGGGATATTCAAAAGCAAGGTGACAACTATGCTGCCAAGTCACTTGCATGCTGCTTCTTAAATCCCCTTCTCAGGCCTGTATTTATCCTACCCCTGTCAAACAAGGCCAGGAACACAGTATTGTACTTGTGTCCATTGACAATGAGGAGAGCAGACGGTCCAGAGGACAGCACAGCCCTTGGAAGACCTAAATTGCCACCTAGAGGACCCCGTCTTTCTTCATTGCTTCTGAAGCTGACTGTGTTTCTCAAATAAGGTGGTTTAAAGGTATTTAGATGTAGGCAGGGTGTATGTGAACTCCAGCATGCTGCTCTGAGGAGATAGGCTGGGGGAAAGCAGTAAGCTTTCTAACTAAACCAGGAATAAAATAATTAAGAAAAGATATCATTTTTCTAAAAAAAAAAAAAAGAAAAAGCTAGTGAATAAGTTATCATTCCTTTTCATTAAAAATTCAGTGGAGATGAAACTGTGTGGTGATAATGAGCAAATGTTTATATTTGCAGAGAAGTGTAACTGCGCAGACAGAAAGTTATTGATTTAGCCACAGCTTTAACACATTTCATGCAGCTACTTGGATGGATGTCTGTCCAGCTGGTTGCACAGCTAGCAAAGGAAGAGTTGTCATGTCCTGAAAAATGGGTACAACTTGTTAAAAAAAATTCCTGAGGAAATTTAAACTATTTTTTATAGGGTCCTATAGAGTTATTATTTTTAAGAGAATGAAAACTAAGAGACAGCATTATGTAATTCTCCTATTTCTGTTGTTTGAAAACTCAGGAAATATAGGGAAGAAGATCCCACAAACATTTCCTCAATGTTTGTTTCTCTGAAAGTTACTTTCCATCAACAAAAACATTGACAGATTAAAAATTGCTTTCCAATTTTTTAGTTTATCCATTTTTTTGAATTCTCACCATAGATAGGTTATTCACTTACACCAACACTTACTAGCAGGAGGTTGTGGGAACACAGACATGCCAGAGATGATTTCCCCCACCCTCTACACCATCAGGTTGCTACTTCATGTGTCTTGTTCAGAAGGCCTTTTTTTTCCAGCCCAGCCATCCTTTGGTTTCTGCCTCCTGGATTTTTAGACTTTTCCTTTCAATAGGTCCTTTCTTTCTTCTTTCCTTCTTCATTAGTGTCTGTCCATGGTCTCCCCTGGCCCAGGCTGTTCACATCTTGAATGCTACAAGGACACTGGCTCAACCTCCCAGGCCATGGTCAGTGGCAATGCCCTCTCCTTTCCCCACCAGAATTGTCTTTAAGTGTTTTCAAACGATGCAGTTTCCAGGCTCCCAGGCAGCCAGTTGGCATTTTTTCAAATGAGCCACTGAATGGCAAACGCAGAGATACACTGGGATAAAATGAGCTCCTCTTATTGATTTTCCAAACCAATATGGCACTGACACTGCCTCTTTGTGCCATTTCCCTCCTCTGCCAGGAAGCAATCACACCCCTTCCATCATTTTAATTAGACATTACACCTGACACAAATGCCGAGTTGATTAACCTTAAAGGAGCTGAATAGGTTCTCTGATCGTTAACACGGGGCCCCTGACATACTATAACTCATGCTAACATGTGCTGTTGCACAAACTCACAGCTTCTTCAGCTCACTCTCCAAAGCCACAACGCAATGTAATAACATCTACAGAGAGCTTTTTATGAGACTGTCTCACATAATAATGCTATAAAAGTGAGATTTAAAAGATGGATTGCCCTGGACTCCACAGACTTCACTTTTTAATGTTTACATAAATGCACCTTTTCTACAGTGTTTTCATATTACGGACCTTCCCCAGTCATGGAAGTGAAGGCAATCATCAGTTTCCCCTTCCCTCAGCAGGAAGCAGAGTGCTCTGGTGGGATTCTTCCATCACTTCCCCAGCTCCACCTTTGCTCAGATGGAGGACAGAAGACAGAGCAGCATGCAAAGGCTCATTTGCTACCACCATAGGTCTTCTGTGAATTCCTTATTTGTAGGAATAGTCTCTGGTGTGAACAGAATCCATCCAGCCTTAATGTGCCTTTGTTATACCACACTAAAGACAAAAGGAGAAGCATTAAGTTGTGATGTGTTTAAGAGTATTACCAGAGGAACTGTTTCTCTGCTCAGAATTCACTCCCTGCTCTGTGCAGCTACACGCTATCCATAACTGGGATAAGCCTAAATCAGCCACTGGCCGACATAGCCCAAGTAGCCCCGAATGACTGCAACCTAGACAAGAGAAACCATTATTTGCACAAATGCCATTTTATGCCTCACAGTCTCAGAGAAGTAGACCAAGCTGCACCAGCACCAGCTTCCTGGTTCAGCTATGCCATTTCATCATATATGAAGGCTGATGTTCAGCTATGGGTGTGACATTATCTGGGATTTTCCTACCCTCATGTCAGTCAAATCAGATTCCACTTCTAGAAACAGCAAGAGGAGAGCTGATCCTTCTTTTCCCACAACAGGAGGAGGGATAAGAGACTGTTAATGTATCTGCCTATCTCTGTTGGAGGGGGAATAAGCTGTGAGGGGAAAAAAAAGAAAAAAGTGATTTGGTAGGGTTTAATTGATTTGGGATGAGGAGATAGTCCTTATTCAGCAGGCAGAGTTCCACTGAGATTGAGAAATTGCTGGAGATGTATGAATTCTGACGAGATCCCCCGTTAGTTAATCGGCAGCACTGATTTTGCTGTGCCTTCCTCTGTCACTTGTTTATCTTTGCCCTGCATTAAAACCTGTCAAGCCTGCAAACAAGACAATGTTTTTTGATTAGGCTGCTCAGCTGACAATAAACCAGGTCTGGGAGAATTCCCACCTCCCCTAAAGCAGAAAGAAGGTGTGTGTGATCTTATTAGGATATAGCTAAGGTACACTGTTAGGAAAGGAACTTTCTGTATTTCTTGAAGATGTCCATGATATGAGGTTGATGCTGCCCTGAGCATCATCTTAAGTCCAGAGTTCCACAACCCATACAGTTCACACAGGCTCAGTTAGGAAGAGCTCTGGAGCTTCATGGAGGAGCTTGACACCTCCACTGTTGGCAGAAAGTGCACAAAACATGACCTCCTGCTTAAGCCCAGCCCTAACTTCACATCCTGCACACATACAGAAAGAGTAGTCCCAAGGCAGAAAGGACCTTGTGTTACTTTTTCATTGTTCATTTTTCTGCATTTTGGAAGTAACCTCGTTCAGGCTTTCCAAAAAACTGCTGACAATCCAAAGTCAGACATCAGCAGGCAAAACAGGCTGCTTCTATGATGCCTGGGATGTATAACGATGAGATAGAGCTGATGCATTGTCAGAATCTCCTCATTGTTACTCCACATGCTCTCCCTGGCATCAAAGCTCCCTGCTTTGCTGGACCTTTTCACACGGGACTCCACCTGCTAAGCAGTGGAGAGATGGACAGAAAATTACAGTCTTCTGCTACTTTCATGCCACTGGCTTCAAGGTCTGTCCAGTCCTACTTCCTAGGCAAGGAAGCAATGAATCATAGCACTCAAGTTTGAAAAAGCCTGTTGCCATTTTGGATGGCAGCTTGGCAGAATGGAAGAAGGAGAGGGTAGACACAGCTGGCTGCTGAGCAGCTTTCCTCCAAATTCCTTCTTTGCACGAGGAAAGCAGATGTCTTGCCAAGCTGAACAAGCACAAGTGAAAAACAGTGAACACAAACACATCTGTAGTGGTGTCAGATATAAGAAGATGTTGGTGGTATAAGATGACAATATTTCTCAACCCTGCTCCCACCAAGAGTAATAGAGCTACATTCTCCAGGCATCAGTAGAGAGGGAGAAAGTAAGATTGCCATGCAGCCTGGGGGATAACTCAGGCTGGGAGATACCAGAAGGGCTCAGTTGTACTGCACCTTACCACCAAGCTAGAGCCCCTCTGGGCAAATGGGGAAATTGAGGGATGGCATGAGCATGTCAAAATGCTGCTGATGCACAGAGGCAGCAAGACAGACCTGTGACATGTGGAAGGACATGAGGGCATGAGGAATAAGCAGTCTTAGAATTTGCTTGCTTTTGCCCGAGACTCCTTGTGCTGGTTTGCATGAGTGTGCAGCACAGGACAAACTGACCAGGAATCCCTTACCCTGAAGGGCTCCTGACTATGCATTTCTGGACAGAAGGAAGGCATATAAGTCATCACAGATCCTTTCTGCAGGCCAGGTATTTTCCTTCTTGGAGAAGAGCTCCATCTCCCTGTTCTCCATTCAGTCAGACTGCTGCAGAAAGCCTCCTTCTTTCCCCTATTTGCATAAGTGATGATGCAGCCATCCTAATTATCAAGGGAATCCACTGCTCCTCCGTTCCAGCACCTCCCCCCTAGCTGCTGCTCTTTCTCTGCTACGGGTTTTGCTGGCAGATGGAACTAGAGCCTCCTCAGCCCACCGGCTCTTCTTCGAAGAAGAAAGTGACAGCCCTGCAGGCAGCCGAAAGCGGCCGAGCCATGGCAGCGTGACTAATCCGTCAGCCGGTAGCATCCCAAAGGCCGATATCAAAGTTGTGCTCACACAGCCAGCTTTGCTGGGGGAAAAGGGGTGCTGAGTACGGGCTGGGGGGGGATGTGTGTGCATTATTGCCCTCACATGGATCAAGTATGCCACCCCAACACTGCTGAGCTGTGCAAGATACTTCTTAAGTCCCTTCTTTTGTACTGCAATCTGAGGTTCAGGGAAAGTTAGCTCTGAAGCATCCAGTTGGGGGGTAACCAGACAGCAAGGATATTAGCAAGCTCATACATATGGAAGGATGACCTTACCAGCTCCACTCAGTGTTCGTTCTGCAAATCAGATATAATTTGCAATCAGCCATGGCCATGCTTTTCTCTATTTCACCCTCAAGTCCTGTCCTTACAGCACAGCTTGCATATGTTTTTACCCAATTTTTTTTTTATTTATCTGTCCTACTTTTATCCCCATAACCCATTACCTCAGCAAATTAGCAGTTATCCGCAATGCCTTTTCTGCCAGATCTCTCTTGCTTTGTATGTGTTAGGACTGGGTCTTTCATACAGTGGAAAATGTATTTTGTAGTGTTATTTGTCTGCCTATAACAAGGTTGCTAGCAGAGTCCAGACAACAATAACTGCAGCCATAGCAAGGCTGGTTTAGCACAGTCCAGTCTGTACATAGCTTATTTTTTATGTTCATTGCATCAGATGGTCTACCCATGTGATCATCTTTTTCTGTATGCCTGGAAATGCTCCAAAGAGCTGATGAACCAATTGGGATTATAGACAAGAGTGAGTTTAGCTATAGTCCCTGGGGGAAAATAAGGCCTGTGTGGAAAGAAGTAGGACAGGGGAGATGAAAATAGTCTATCAGGAAAGCAAGCCAAAAACCTGCCAGAATACCAAGCAAAATGCAAGACAGCCTTCTCCCTTACTCCAACCCCATGGGCTCCAGCATCATACAAGCCATCAGCTGAGCTGTCAGAATGTAGTCAGCAATACTAGGACATCCATTTCAAGACCCAGAGCTGTATGGCATATAAGCCAATTTTGGGTGTGTGAAGCAGAATGGGAGAGGATGGCAACCATGTCCATTTCAGATGGTGCAAGGATAGACTAAGCACCTCCTCCTCCATCCTGGCAAACACTCTCACAGTAGGCTCCTGCTTCTGCTCTGAGAGGACACCAACAGTCAACTGCCCCCTCCCACAACAACCTTCCACATATGGATTTTCCCAGCATAAATCCAGGGCTAAACCGAATGTAATTAATGTTTTAAGGCTGTAGGGAGCTTGTAGCTCATTTGTATTTAGAGACCTGGCTCCTGGATCTGTGCTCAGATATCACCCTCTATTCCACCTTCTTGTTAGATCTATTTTGTCATCTACTTGCTCACTTCCTTCTCCCAGCCAGGATCTCAGCTGGATCTCACATGCCTCATCTGCACATATCCCAATACAGCCTTTCCAGAACAGACATAAACATTCACAGCTCCAGTCAGGGAAGAGGCAAAATACCTCCTGCAGATCAGTTCCACAAGAGACTTTCACCAGGACCTTGTGACACAAGCCCCAGCCAGATGGCCTCACCACACAGCATCCCACTGCATTTTGTAAGTAGCAAGGGTGAGAATTAGCTCTTCCTTCCCTGCTTTGACATCCTC
>NW_010227424.1:239708-247998 GCF_000690775.1 Eurypyga helias | reverse complement strand
TTTCACTTGTCCTGCTTTTCACATTCCAGGTTGGCAATTAGAATCTGCAACCTCTGAGCTTCTCCACAAACTGATGAGCTGCTAAAAATACAGCCCCTGCAGGCACCCATTCAACTTCTATTTCTGTATTTTTTATTATTTATTTTTTTTACTTTTACTCTTTTTTTTTAACCAATTTAAGATGAACAAAGCACTTCAACAAAGGGAAGGAGAAAATGCTATCATTGTGAAGATGGATTGCTGCCATTTACTTTGTTCATTTTAATTATACAAAGTCATCACTTAGTCAGGAGCCTCAGGACAGGAAAAGAGAGCACAAAAAAATTATCACATCCCACCTCTTTACTTCAATATGGTCCATTTTAAAGCTTTCTCTGACTTTCCAAGCAACAATACCTGAGCTAGCACTTCCATACTCTTAAATCCTTCCATATTTTATAGGTTACTCACCTGCTGTGTCTTCAATATGGAAAACGCCAAGGATCACCAGTCCTTGTTGTAAAATCATAGTAGACCAGCAGGAGCAAGCAGGCACTTCACTCCTCCCAAAGCTGCATAGCTATCACTCCCTAATCCTCCTGCCCAGGGGATAGAGACCTTGTTTATAAACCTCTCCTAACCAATCCTCTCCTGTCATCTCCTAAACTGGCTCCAGCTGGGAGCTGAGGTGGGAAACAGCTAAGAAGCTTCAGGCCAATTAAGAAGGTCAAGGCAGAAAAGTACAAGTTGGTGTCTGCATAAGGCCAGGAACCAGGACTGCCTCCCTGTTGTCTTTGCTATTAACTCACTTCACCACCTGGGGAAAATAATGTTCCCTTTACTGAATCCCTGATGCAGACTAGTAGTCAGGTGGTTCCCCTGAAGTACGACCTGTTATGCAGACTGGCATATGTCACTTGGCTGATTCCAGGTGTTTTAGAGGAAGCTGTCAAACTGAAGCGTCGGAACCCTGGGATGTCCATGGAGGCTGCTGCCCAGCTCATTCCATTGGCCAGCACAGGCAGGAGTGATATGTTCACCTCAACCTCTGCAGGTCTCAGCCCAACAGGCATGGATTTCAGTCTAAGGCAGTAGCCTTGCAAAGGCTGAGGGCCAGCTTCTGCCCTCCCTGTCCTACAACAAGTGACATCTGAAAAATGACAGCATGCCACTGGAATGACTGAGTGAGGGCCCTAGAAAAATCACTGTCTTGCTGGACACAGAGACACTCAGTATGACCTTTCCACCAGTAGCACTTCTCCCACTGTTTGGTCCTTTTTTGCTTGTCTGAGCCCCTCAGGCTTAGCTCAGAGGATCAAGAGAGCTCCTTGTGCCCGATCAGAGCACTCGTGTAGACAGCAACCACTTTTGGTAGGACCGTTTCTGACGCCAGCTTTCCCAGAACTCTGAGCTCTCTTTTACTCTCATAGGGTTGCAGCAAAGTGTCTGATTCTGGGGGACTGAGAGGAATTCAACCTTTTCCCCCTTTTTACCCTGCCATTCCTCAGGAATGACCCCAGTTCCTCTATACAACACGTCGTCATCCCTCAAATAAATTCTCTCACTTGTGGTTCCCACAGCTGCCTGAGATATTTCTGGTGGGGTCAAACCAGCTTCATCATCCTTGCCCAAGATTTCAGCTCCAGCTTTGCCTTCCTAAAAGTTTGGACTTTCCTCAAATGTCTGATTTGATTTCATCACTGCAGATCCCCTAAATTTTCACTCAAGGGCTATTTGTAAACACTTACTGGCTATTTCTGTGAGTGCAGCTACTTATTGAGTGGTTTTGATTTTCATTCAGGGATTTCTCTGCCTGTTTTCTGGGTGTTTGAGACTCTGTGTTTAGATATTCTCTCCTCTCACACCAATTGCCACCTTGTTCTTTGTTTGACATAGATTTTCTCCCTTGTAGTTTTATCTTCAGTAAGCTGTTGCATTTCTTGTTTAACTAGAGAGCTTACACGGGAAAGAACCATGTGTCCTTTCCCTCTAAGGCCTGTGGGTTACATTCCCATTTGCTCTGCTTCTTCTGGCATTAATATTAGCTTTTTCACAGCCAGGATCCAGTCCTTATATTGGTTTTTTTCACACTCCTTTCTAATATTTTATATATACTATCCACATTCTTGGTAATTAGTAATATTGTCTAACCTTCAATATTTACAGGCTTCAACCTTTATTTCTAAGCTTGTTCCCACACTCCCTTATTACCCCTTTTCTATTTGGATTGTGTTCAATATGTAAGGCTTTCACAGACAATATGCTGCTACTGTTGTAGTTGTTGCTATTTGCCTTCAAATATTTACAGCATTTCTTCCAAGGTTTCTTTTCATTCCTCCTCAACCTCATTTGGTAATGATTTTCCACCGACCTTCATGAATAAAGGTCTTTATTTTTAATCATTCTGCTAATTTTAACTTTTTTTTTTTCATGCACAGGTAGAATTAGATTTAGATAAGAGTCTGAATTTCTATTTTTAAGAGAGGTCTTACAATTCTGTTTCAAAGAAAATTTGATTCCTGATGATATGCCAAATTTTTTAAACTCTTCACAAAGCGATTTTACTAGAACAAGTTTTTAAACAATCAAAGTGATTTGTTTGGAAAACATTGAAAATAAATTGACCTTGGGGATGGATTGAAACATAAAAATTGTCACTATCATGAAAGTTGATACACTAGGTCATTAAAAATAATACCAAGAGTGACAGAGCTCTAAATTTTAAAAGAACGCTGTTAAGAATGAAGGTTGTAGAGATGAGGAGAATGTGACAGGATTCAGCAAAATAGTACTGCAGGAAGATGTGTCAATCCCCTCTTCACAGTCCTAAAGCCATCCTTTTTTTCCCCTTGCTCCCCAACATCTTTACTCATTCTTTTATCTTGTCCTTTGCATAATATTTGCTCTTGTGAAAGTCTAACACAACTGCAGTACTGCTAACAGCCATGCCATCTCCACTGTCTGAAGACATCCTATCTACATAGACATCCTCACTTTTCATCTAAATGACTCCTATGAACATCTCCAGGTCCAAAGCAATCAGGTACTAGGGAGCAGTGGAAAGAAAATAACCCCTGTGAAAGGAGATGGAAATATGTTTTTATCCAGGGAGCAGGTCAGTCTGGTGAAAACAAGGTTGCCACTCTTTGAAAGCCCAGAAGAACCTCATGGCATTCATTTGGGGCCCTGCAACCTTACCTTCATATTACTTGCCAGAAAGAAGTCTCCTTGGCTTACATAGATCAGCTAAGATAATGGGGAACTTTACCTAAAAACATATCCCAAAACATAACAGTTGTAGAACTGGAAGGCTATCTTTCACATCGCAGAGGTGGGAAAAGCTCTCTTTGTGGCAAGCAACCAAAAATGACTGAGAGGAGGTGTTAAGGACCCTTCATTCAGATAGTCTGTATGATGGACCACAGACAAGCACATACATACCAGCTTTCAGAAAACAAGCGACTCTGCATCCAATAAACCCCCACACTAACTTATGTCTTGGCATGCTCCTCTCTACTTCAAAACAATCAGATTAAGTGTTTACAACAGCTTGTTATCCTGGTGATCCTTCAGCTCACTGCTTAGCCAGCAGAAAGAACAAGCTACAAGTTATGACTGTCAAGGGAGAGCGGCAGCGGCAGCCTGGTCAGCAACTTGGTGCACAGGGCTCCAGGAGACAGCACTTTGATGCTCAGCTTTGCTGATGGGAGGCTGAGCTAGCTTTGGCTGGCTGCTCTTAGCTCTTTGTGACTCAGTTTCCCTACCTGCAGTAAGGAGAATACGACTGTAAAATGCTTCATGAATGCTGTTTCCCAGGACTGTCTCGTGCCACTTTCTGAGGCTAAACATAATCTGGGATTTGGTCTTTCCATTACTGTTTCCTAGAGTTATCAGCAACATTTTGTGCTGTTTCTCATCAGTCACAGCTATTATTAACGCCCTTCTGGAGACATTAAATGTATCTATATGCACCTCTTCTAATCAGACTAAAAGTCCTACAGGCACTGGTGCAGCTCTTGCAGAATATATTAGGAGTAAAGCCAGTGCTAGAAAGTTTTTTGGTACTTAATAAGCACACCTGAATTCACAATTAGAAAAAGCCAGACAGGATTTTTTCTGCACAGAAGATGAGCAGGGAAAGGTGGTAGTGAGGAGCACTGCATATAAGGACTCAGCCTTTTTCCCTACGTGGCCGTTGGCCTCACTCGTGCCTAAACGCCCCTCACCAGCAGCAGCCAGCCTGGCTTGCCCTGGATCTGGCACAGACGAGGCACTCGGCAGAGCTATAGACATTTTATTGCTGTGAGAGGCCTGCTGTCACAGGCTGTACCTGCCTTGCTCACACCTAGAGCTGGCTCTGTTGGGAAATTAAATCTGAAAGGAGCCACATCCACTCCCTGGCTCCCAAAGCCATGTGTGACTAGCAATCCTGACAGGTTTAGCTTTGCTTCGCTGCCCTCTCTAACTCAGGGGCAGATGGTCAAGCCCCGTATATTTGCAGGGGGAGACTCAGAGCTAGTTCTGCATCTCTTTTGCAGTGCATCCCTCTTGCTTCTCCCCCACTTGGGAACCCCATGTCTCAGACATGTCTGTTCTTAGACCTGTTGAACAAGGACCTTTGTGGACAAGGTGAGAGTAAGACAGTGGGACCGGGATGCTGGAAGGCAGCCAGCCTCACCTAAGGACCCTAAGTCCCTCCTGGGCTGTATCAGAAGTGTGGCCAGTAGGTCGAGGGAGGGGATTCTCCCCCTCTACTCTGCTCTTGTGAGATCCCACCTGGAGTGCTGCGTCCAGTTGTGGGGCCCTCAACATAAGAAGGATATAGAACAGTTGGAGCAAGTCCAGAGGAGGCCATGAAGATGCTCCGAGGGCTGGAGCCCCTCTGCTATGATGAAAGGCTGAGAGAATTGGGCTTGTTCAGCCTGGAGAAGGGAAGGCTCCAGGGAGACCTTATGGCAGCCTTCCAGTACCTGAAGGGGCTACAAGGAAGCTGGGGGAGACTTTTTACAAGGGCCTGTAGTGACAGGACAAGGGGTAACGGGTTTAAATTGAGAGTGGGGAGGTTTAGGTTAGATATCAGGAAGAAATTGTTCCCAGAGAGGGTGGGGAGGCACTGGGAGAGGTTGCCCAGAGAAGCTTGGGATGCCCCATCCCTGGAAGTGTCCAAGGCCAGGCTGGATGAGGCTGGGAGCAACCTGGTCTAGTGGAAGGTGTCCCTGCCCCTGGCAGGGTGTGGGACTCTGTGGGCGTTAAGATCCCTTCCAACCGAAACAATTCTATGATTCTGTATCCCTTTTCCTGTTCCCTATCCCCAGTGCACTCTACCCATGCAGGCCCAAACATCAGAGGTGAGGCACAGGTCTTTAGGGAGAAATCATTTGGAAGAAAAGCATGGAAAGTGATTGTGGTGACCCCTCTTTTCCTCTGGCCACTCATGAAAGCAATGTGGGTCTCCGGTGAAGCGGACAGATGGGTGATGCTGTATGGATCGCTGAATGCTCCCTTCTTCCCCCCACACATCACAGCTGCAGCGCTGCACGTACTACTAGCCAGGATCTTGCAGACCAGAATCCTTGAAAGGGAGGTTATGCGGAGGAAAGTGACATCTCTAAGTGAAGAGCAGCACTTCATTGCTTTTCAATCCTTCTGCTGACGCCAGTTCACAGCCTGCAGTGGACTCCAGAATACACCTAAAAATAAAACAATACCTGGGCCCTCTGCTGCTGGAGAGAACAGCCACAGTTTGCAATCAGCATAGCTTGTGAAAATGCTCTGAGCACAGGGGGCAGGCAGAGGGTCAGCCCGAGGCCCTCTGGCTCTGACGCTGATTGCAAACATGGGCGCTATCTCCTACAAAGCACGTTTCCCTGCTGCTCTAGTCGACACATTGTCATTCCGGTGCGGATCTTTGCTTCGATCGCAATCATACACAGGCACAGAAGGAGAAAGTAATGTTAATGCACTGAGCCCACCGGCATGGAAAACATGACTGGGAAAATTAGGTCTTTTTTTTAACAGGCATGGCATTTTTGGTGCCTTCTGGATGTGGCTTCTGTGAGAGCAGAGTAATACGAACAGCAAAAACAGTGACAGACTCTACACTGATATGCAGGCAGGATGGGATACATCTCTAATCCCCAGGGAGAGGGGGATGACTGGTACATGTGTTATATATTTGATTGATAGCTTAGACAAGTGACTCCCAAACTTCACGGTTGCTATAAGGCTGCATGACAGGAGGACTTTCTCTACTGTCATGCTCATCTGGCACATGTCACGACACAGAGGCAGGAGGCAGGTTGAAAACCACTCTTTCAGCAAAAACATCAGCATTAGCAAGGACTTAGTGTTTGTAGGTGACAGAGAAAGGAAGGTCAGGGAGACTTCTTTACATCAAACAAAACCTCTCCATTGCGCTAGAGGTAAGAGTAATATTCTCAAAACAAACAAACAAGCAAACCCCCATGCAGATAGGGAACAAATACTATTAGCCAAACACAGGTTGGCCCGATTGGTTCACCCAATGCAAGATTTGTGTCCAAGTTGCATAAGCTGACTGTGGTCTTGGAGCCAAACCACCTGGTTACACTGGGACAGTATAAGAGCTATGTCTTCCACCTGTACTTCCAGTATGTTATCCATCCTTGAACCATGCATGGAACATCACCGTGTCTCAGATGGGTTTGAGAGACTTCTTGCTTCCATAACAGTTTGGGTGAGAACTTCAGAAAAAGTTTAAAAGGTGACAGATCTATGTGAAACCAATAGGAATTTTTTTTCATCTCCAGTGGAACTCTGTGTATGCTGAAGTACAAGAAATGGTGCCCATGAAATTTATACTGGAGAAATCAATTTCCTGTAACTGAAGATTCAGCCAAGCATTGATATAGGAGGTAGATCAGCTACCTAGAAACTGCTAGACAGAGACCCTCTCCTTAAGGCTACATTTTCACAAGTGAGTGTGAAATCAGACTTCAGAGATATTGTTTGCAAAAATGTCCAAGTGAAAGGGAATAAAATATTTTGTCTCAAAAGATCACAGGATAACAGCAAGAAGTGAAGCAAAAGGGTTGTCTGATCTGCTACTGCAATTCTGATTAAAAATTCACTATGGGGTGATTTAGAAGAAGGTTTAACATACCTGCTCATCAGCTCAGATCTAACACATTTAATTGTGCATCTCTTCCCATGGGAGGTCATTTTTGTCTAAACCTGTCTAATAATTAGATTATGTTGTAGAGATTTAGTCATTATAAATTTCAACCTGTATCATGTTTTGTCTGGACACAGCTCTCAATGAGGCTGCAAACTCTTTGATTCCTCCTAAATTATTCATTTCAATAATATCCTGTGACAATAAATTCCACAGGTTCAGTTCACAATATACATGGAAGGTTTTCCCATACTGCCTATGCTATCTATGTTTTCTCACCCTCATTTTCTTCTACTGTGTGACAGACTGTCAGGTCTTAGAGGGTGGATTTCTTAAAAGGAGAGTATTTTTATGGGCTAAGATGAGCATGTTCTTCGTAGTAGCACCTATCATTATGGGCTTCTGTTTGAAGAGCAAACATCCCAGGGAGAAGACCCCAGAGAGCTCATTCTCTGTATATACTGGGCAATGAATGTGTTTGTAATCTCAGACAGTAAATGGGTAAAAAAAAAAAAAAAAAAGAAGGTGGAGAAGCTCAAATATGAGATAGAATATGATGGCACTATGGAAGCCAGGGTGAAAGGATGGATCTCGTCTGCTCAGGTACATTGAGAAATCTGCTAGTCACACAGTGGTTTACAAGGCTGTGTTTTAAATCAATCTCAGCTAATATGCAGCAATGCTTCTAACAACAATCTGTCAAAGGCACATGGGAACAGACAAGAAAACAGGCAGGAGAGAGAAAGAGGAGGTGGAAGGGGGAAGGAAGCGTGAGAAGAAGCAGGCCTAGTCAATGGTGAAACCTGGGCCAAATCCCCCTCCCTCGCACTCCCAGAGCAACCTGCATAGCCATGGACACAGAAACGCACAAGCACATCCCACCCTCATCTGCCTGCTTGTCAAAGGCACATGGGAACAGACAAGAAAACAGGCAGGAGAGAGAAAGAGGAGGTGGAAGGGGGAAGGAAGCGTGAGAAGAAGCAGGCCTAGTCAATGGTGAAACCTGGGCCAAATCCCCCTCCCTCGCACTCCCAGAGCAACCTGCATAGCCATGGACACAGAAACGCACAAGCACATCCCACCCTCATCTGCCTGCTGGCAGGTACTGCCAGCCCATGGAGATTGCCCCATTAATTGCACCTCAATGCACCTCAGGGG
>NW_010227424.1:233280-239668 GCF_000690775.1 Eurypyga helias | reverse complement strand
AAAGCATAGGAAATCTTGGGAATGCCACCAGAAGCTACCTCTGAGAAGAGCTGATCCTTCCGACATGTTTAAGCTGGTTCCCTTTCCTGAACACCCCTGGTCTGACCATGCCCCCTTCCAGGAGCATTATACCCCCATAGCAGCTTTCACTCTATTTGCCTCTCTCTCAGTCTCTTTCCAACCCACCATACTTCAGGCTCAAATGCTTGATCTGTGCTCCAGCACCTTCCCTGGCAAGTACCTCTGGATCTCGGCCATGCCACACCATTCTCCATCCCCTCTGCTTCCCAAAGACCTCTCCCAGCTCCAGCATTGCAGATCCACTGCCATCCCTACCACCTCCGGACTTTCAAAGTAAATCCAGTCCCTACTCCCTGACTTGTTCCTATCAAATCCCTGCTCTGGAACAGACAGTGACTGCTTTCACCATTAGCTACCTCCCTGCTACACGCTTTTCTCTTCATTTCCTTCTCCCCTCAGGATATTGATGCTGGCTGAAGTTTCCCATTAAACCAGCCACTCTTGTAGAAAGGGGAGCTGACATGATTAATGCCATTCGGTGGAGAAGGCAGCAAGTGCAGCCAGAGAAGGAGGAGACAGGCACATTCCCATCAGCTAGTCATTAGCATTTGCCCCAAAGAGGCAGCAGGCACGGGATGGACACAATTTTTCCAACTCTGCAGTGCATTGGACGCAAACATTTTAGGTCCAAGAAGGAAGAGAAGGTCCCTTCTCTCTGTTTCTTTTACAATTTAATCTGTACCCAAACGGTGCTGTCTTGGGCCCAGGTGAAAAGGAAGATGTGACCCTCCCAAGCATGTCCTGGCGGTAGTGTGGAACACAAACTTCAAGTTTCAGACTGCTCTCACAGGAAGTCAGTTTTATTTCTGGTCTTTTGAATTTTTAGCAGCTGTATGTTTTCTCTCTCTTCATCCTGTTACTTCGTTCTCTCTCCCCCTGCTTCTCTGCCATTTCCAGACTGTCTTCTGTGAGTAGCTGTATTGACAAGCCCATTCCCTGTGATTTTCTTCACTAACAGAGAAAACCCCAAGGGGGTACTACCTTCTGACACTGCACTAACATCATCTGCAAGACTCACGAGAAAAGGGATGGATGGTAACCCCATCACTCACCTAAGTGAAGCTTCCCTTATACTAGATGGAGAAGAAGAAAGATCTCTCCACATGATTATTAAAAGCAGGAATTTGACTTATATGAGCTGTAGGAGTCTGTTTCCCTTCACTGACTAGCAGAGGAGGCTATGGTGATTAACTTCTGGCCTTCGCAAAATTACACACACACACATCCCCCCCATATGACCGAGACCTTACATCTTCCTGTAATAGTTTGCTCTAATCACCCTCACTATTTAAATAAGCAAATCAATGGATAAGTAACCAAAGCAGGGAATTTCCTAGGTTTTAAACTGAATCTGTTGTCTTCAGCTTCCAGACACTGATTCTCCTTATGCCTTTTCCAGATTGAAGAGCCTTTCAGTATCTAGAACCTCTTCCCCATTCAGGTCCCTATAAAGAACACCATTAGTTTCAAGTCACTTTTCCTTTCCCAGTTGGTGGTTTGATAATACTTCCCAAACCACTCATGAAAAACTTTGAAAACAGCATTTCTGGTACTGATCTCTGTGTAATCCTTTAGAAATATTCTTTTTGGGGTTTTTTTGTTTGTTTGTTTCTTCTTCCAGGTTAGTCAATGTCTTTAAGATCAGCAGTTACCCATTTTCAGATGTGTAAATGCTCTTAATCCATAATGAAATTAACAACATAAAGTGCCAGGGGACAAGAAATTACTCAAACAAAAGTCAATCCATTATGCTCATCCACACTTTTATCAACCTAAACTGCAGTCTCAAAGAATAAAACTAATTCTGTGTGGAAAGATTGTTTTCTAGAAAATCATGTGGGGAAGGTGTTTTTTAAGCTTTTGTTTAAGTCCTCATTATCCTACCCTGATTTGATTGGTAATAAACTGAACTAATTTCCCCAAGTCGAGTCTGTTTTGACCATGGCTGTAATTGCTGAGTGATCTCTCCCAGTTTTTATCTTAACCCATGAGCCTTTTGTTATACAGTCTCTCTCCCTTGTCCAGTTGAGGAGGGAGTGATAGAGCGACTTTGGTGGGCACGTGGTTTCCAGACAGAGTCAACCCACCACAAAGGTTTATTAGAAACTAGAGTCAGAGAACCAAAGGAAGTTCAAATAATTCTGCAAAGGGTCTTGGTGCAGGTTTTCAATTTCCCATCTTGGATTTTCATACATAATTCTTCTGTATGGATAGAGATTTTCCAGTGCTATGTTCCTTTGTAACAGATCAAAGCTTGGATTCCAGCCAAATTTGTCTTCTTATTTCATATCAAACTGTGATGGTTTGGGTTTTGGCTATATAATAAACTCCTCTTACAGAATCCCCAGTTTGCAATCTGCTTTTTCTCTCCTTGCAGTTTCTGTTCTAATCAATTATGCTTGTAATTTTTCTCAACTTTTGAAAATTAATGCTTTTGAGACAGCAAATGAACTTATTACTAGTTACAATTCTCCATTTGCTCATATTGAATCTTTCTCAACTACGAAAACATCTGGTAAGTAAAGAAAATTGTCCAGAAACTTCTTACAACATATTAACCAAAAACTGGAAAAAAAAGAAAAAAAAAAAAGAAAACTTAAATAAAAAGAGAGGTAAAGAAACAATTCCTTAGTAAAAAGATTTGGAATTAGAGTGGGAAAAATTTTGAATCTGAAGCAATAATTTCATGCCTTTAGAAGAAAGCAAGAAAAGAAACACAGACATCAAACTGGCATAGCTCACTGCCTTGGCAAATATAGGACCCTTCCACTCAACTCATGTTTGTGTTTTGGCTTCAATACCATTTGTGACTTTTGGGTTTCACCTTACAAAAAATTGCAGTCACAGAATGAACCAGGTCACATGGGACCTTAGGATCTCATTCAATCCTTCCTCCTGCTCAGAGCTAAGTGAATACAGAATTCAGAACAGGCTGTCACATTCGGGCCTGCTGTTTTGCCCAGTCAGGTCTGGTAAACATCTGAGAAGGAGGTTCATGGGTGGATGGAGGAGAATTTAATGGTAGTGTTGGAGTCTAGACATCAATTAAGGCTGTGAGAAGCATGGTTTTTAACCCAAAGGGCAGAAGACAGAGGGAAGATGTCACTACGTTGGGAATGACATGTAAAGTAGGTCCTGCCTTGGGGCACAGACGGAGACTTGGTAGCCTCTCAAGTTTCCTGCAAATTCCTTTTCCTATGACTCACTGAGCGCTGCTTAAACAACTACCACCTTCCAGTCTAGTGTGTAATTTATCTTTATTCCACATCATAGTTCCTTTGCAGAAGAGTTACAAGAACTGTCACACATGACAGAAGCTGTTGGAAAATTGCATTTTTGAAAGTTATTCTAACATCTTCATAGAGGTTTCAGGAGAGAGGCTTCACACAGGAAGACCTCTCATGCCTCTACCCCTGCATATTAACAGAGTTTAGGATGCGTGTGAACAGTGCTGATGGAGTAATCCCTTCTGCTCTCCAGACCATAACTGAGATTTGCTAAAGATCACTCCCAGGCTTCATCTGGGCTGTTACTATCTGAGAAGGTAGTGATATTCCTCCACCAAAGTGTGCACACTAATTTTGGTCCCTTAGTTAAAAGCTAGTCTGTCCTGGCTTTCCTTGTAGGCAATGGAGAAAAACATGGACCTGCCACTGCCTATGCATGGTTCCAGGGGAGCTAATTGTTTTAATTAGACTTCTTATTCGTATAAGTTAGGCAGCTTGAACGTTTCTCCCTTGAAGGAGCCTGGTTTCTGTGTTACCAATTACACTGAACCCTGTATCATTCCATTTCCAACCGCCCCAAATTTACCTATAGCTTTTTCTCTACATTATGCGATTTGGCCTCCAGATTTCAGGTATGCCAGTTACAAAAAAATTCTTTTCTCATAGAAGTTTCCATTCTTGTTTGTTATCCAGCATGGGGACCTAGATAATTGGAAAAAAAAGTTTTGATAGTTACTCCAGGCTGGAACATTTGCACAGTGCCGTCCATATGAGCGCTACCCAAGTAATCTGAGTTGGAGCATTGGCCCTGGTCTCTCCTCCCTTTTAGCTCTTCCACTTTCTTCTTCCTTTAAGCACACTCATCTGTGAAGAATGAAACTTGGTGACCATTCAGTGTGTTCCTCCTTTCTTATGCAAATTACCTTTGTATGGATCAGGAAGTGGCCTGACAGATGCAGGAATCAGACACATAGATGAAAAGAGGTCGTTATCAGATCTAAGCTCCTGACTTAGACAAATAAGCATTGGACATGATACTCCACTCCTTAAAGTGTCTTCCTCAGGACATGGCTGACAGTTCATTAAATAATATGAAATGTTATTATTTAAACTCAAGACTGATCAGAGAGGGTGGAAACTTAGTCTACTGTATTCATAATTTCCTGCACTGACAAGCAAGTTCTTGAAAATTTTCCTCTGAAGTGGCTGACCCACATAGAAATTAAGATCCTGCTGTAACGCTAACTAACAGAGTAAGCCCTGCCATTTAAGTGGTAGAGCTCTGTGCTTGGAGATTGAATTTCAAATATTTATCCCCTACTACCAAAGATGATGGGTACTACAGCTCCCAGCTCAACTCGTGTAAGGAGCTCTCCACCCTATGTGTACTCATCACAGTGAGATAGATCCAAGTCCCAAGCTCTAGTCATGTGGCTTTACACTTTCTCCATCCAAATAATCATGTCTTCCAAGCACTTTGCTCTTTCCTGCCATACCCGTTATCTCCACAATTTGTGGTCAGTGTGAGCTGTCCTACAGCCTGTCCACAAAGCAGGACTCAACAGTAACTGGCAGCACCATAAACGGCCAAAGCAAAATGGCCATCCCTATTGATGTTTTTTCATTTTATGCCCCCTAATTCAACTTTTTAACTTCCTCTTCAAAGAGGTCTTGTATCTGATACAGGGTCATTTGTCTTCAGGACAAGTGTCTATTGATCAGCTGCTATCCAATTTACAATAACCATGTAATACAACCTGAACTCAGTGGGCTCAAGAGGGAAGTCAGTGTGAGACCAAGGAAAGCACCTTCTATAAACTCTTCAATGCAAGCAGGAACTACAATAGGAGATGCTGTAACTTTACAGCAGAAATCAAGCATTACAAAATTACAGCATCAAGAACAGGAACGATGTACGAGCAACAGGACCAGTGCCAGAAAATAAACCTCTCTACCATCCCCACCTGCAGGGAGGTGTGAACATTTCTGACCATGTTTTGCCTGTAACAAAGGAGGAATTGGTGCCCAAGAAACTTTACAGAGAGAGTCCATTAACGCCTCCTAAACCCTCTGTAATATGCAAGGGTTATACCTTTTTTTTTCCCCCTGAACACAAAGAGCAAATACCTACTTTCATGAAGGGTAACCTTTACATTGCACTAGGAGAATGAAAGAACAAGGCAAGAATAGAGGCAGATCTTTGTGAAAGGGACTCCACACAATGCGTGCATTGACTCTCAAGGTTGGTGTTGGACTGAGCCCAGAGAGGGTACTTGTCTCAACAGACAGCAGAGCTCTTCAGAAAAGGTGTACTGCCTTGGAAACAGAGGTGCACTGACAACATGGCTCAGTGACAGCAGAAGAGCTGCCTGGGTACTTTTCAATAAGCCTATTATTCTTTGGAAAAGTCCATTTCTTTGAAATCAGAACTGTTTGCAGGAAAGGGTCAGTTTTAATAAATCCTTTATTTTTTTTTCTTTCTTCTTTTTTTTTTTTAAAGAGAATTTCCAGTCATTTTCTAAGTTTTCTCTCAGGTTCCACGACTCCCACCCCACCCCGACTGAAATGTGCTTTCTTATAGCATTTCAACTAATTAAAACTAAATTAAGCTAAACTACCAACATGACCAGAAAGAGCAGCACACATGAAAACTACACAGAAATGTTTCCATTGCTCTAATCAGAACGTAGCTTTGCAAAAATTTAAGAGTTAATTTTTCATCTAGATATTTTCCCTGGGACAAGAAGACCTGTTTCGTGCAGCTCTTTATCATGCTGTTTCTTGTAGTAATTTTGCAGGACATGAACACTGATGTTACCGGTAAACTCTATTTTGCACCTTCCTCTGATTTCCTTTTTCCTCTTTGATGTTCACCTCCTACTAGAACATTTTCACTGATATCATTCTCAGGCTGAATGCAACCTGATTCACATCTCATGCCAATTACTCTGACATTGTCAGAACTAAGCTAGTTTACACCAGCTGAGGAATATGATTATTTAGCAGTAGTATCAGTCCTCTGCCTCCTCTTTTAAGATTTCTGGCATGGCTGAAGGCTTTGAATGAAAACTCACTCTTTC
>NW_010227424.1:196226-233217 GCF_000690775.1 Eurypyga helias | reverse complement strand
GAAATCATAGCTGAAAAAAAGTAGATTTCCTTTATGTTATTCATGACGCTGAAGGAGTGAACCTGTAACCCTTCTAGACTACATTTTCCTTTATATTAGAAATACAGAGATGACTATGTACAACTTGGCAAAGCCCGTTCCTCATAGGCCAGGTTCCAAAAGTCACAGCAGCAAACAGAATTAGTTGACTACATTGGCGGCAACCTGTCTCAAACCTGCTTATGACTTGCAACAATTGGAGCTGAAGAAGGTGGAAAAAACCCACACAAAACAGGGGTGGGAAGGCTCAGAGTGCCACTCTCTGGGTGCTTCGTGGATGTTGTTTATATGAGGTCATTCTGCACTTACCAAAATAACTACAGACTTTCGCTAGAGATTCCTGAATGAGGAATAGTGGCACTTGAGTAATGCTGTGTGGAGGAAAGCATCATCCTCATCAGGTGAGAGGAGTAGGGTTTCTTCCGGAGGAAGGAGATAGCAGGAGTCCCTGTCCCAGACAATCTGTGTCTGAGCTGGCAGCGAAAAGGAGAGAGGACTGCCAGCAATTTGCAAAGCAGGGGAAATAGTGACATGAGCCCTGCAGTGTGACGGCGAGAAGGGACTTCTTTCACACGTGGCAGGAGCTGCTTGGCAGCCCATTTCAGTTGCTTGGGCTGCTTTTCTCTCCCTCAGATTCACTTCAGTTCTTGGCTCACAAACCTGCTCCCAACTGACCTCTCCATTCACAGTCCCCAGCCTGCAAAACAGCCTAAGAATGACAGGGGCAGAAAAAAGGCCACTCCTGGGCACAGACAGCTGCAGCCAGCATGCCTGCTCCCCTGAGGTCTTTTTCCTCCTTTTGGCACCTTCAAGTGCTCCAAGCAGCACCAAGAACTCCTTCCTCCCTTCAGCCTGCAGAGGGGAGTCATTCCTTCTCCACCATCACTTGTCTTCTGCCACACAACCCTCAGCTGCCCCTTAGGATTCCCCTTCTCTTTTCACATCTCCAGTTCTTGATAAAAAAGGTACAAGCGGGCCCCAAGATCCAACAGCAGACTGGCATAACAGACTGTACCCAGAAAGGACCTGCACCCTAATCCCAGCTCCATGCTTACATGTTTGTACTGAGCATCCCCATGGTTCCTACAAAATCCACATCTCTCCTTCCCAAACCACTATCTCCATGTTCCCCTACCTGCTCCCACCCTTCCAGCAATGTTTTTATTCTCACAGCCTGCCCCCACCCCACCCCCCCATTATCCCACCCATCTTTTCAACAGCTGAAAGCCCTCATCTCGCAGCACCTCCCTGATGTGGCCAGGGATGGCTGAGGGTAGATAATCACAGCACCAGCTCAGCACATGCTACCACATCATAATTTCTCAGGGGCAAAACCAATTCAGCATACTTTTCCGCCCTGGCTGTGCTTTCCTACATTGCAACTCAATTTATTGCTCCAGATATATGGAGGCAACTGCCTGAGGGCTGTACTGACACTGGACCACACTTAAGAATAAATCTTTGAAAACTGATCCACTTGAGCCCCTACATGGAGTTCTACCGACGTATCTGCTGGGAGAGCAGCTTGCAGCATGGAAACAAGGAACAACTGGCCAGAGAAGGGCAGGATCCTCTCAAGCTGCCTTTGCTGCCAGAGAAATTGTAATGCAGAACCATCCTTTGCCTTGTGTTTGTCTGTCTTGTTTACCTTTGGGCAAGGACTGTGTTTATAAAAAAGGAAATAATTGGCATATGTTAGATACGCATTCAACAAAAATGACAATTAGGGGGAATGAGAAAGTGGATTAGAAGTTTGTACATAGATCTGCATTCATTCCAGATTCAACAGTGGACTCAGGGATCTGGCTTCAGTTTTGTTTGTGCATTTGTTTGTTCACCTTTTTATAAGTTTTGTTTCATTTGAGTTAATAAATACAGACACAGATATGAATGATAAGAATCTTCCCAAATTTCAGGATATAACTTCAGCCTTTTGATCCAGGACCCATCTCAACTCAAACCCAAGTAAATCGATTTTTTTTTCTTTGTAATAACTATGTTAAAAATTACACAAAAAGCCCAAACTAATAGTGCTGCCCTTCTACCTTTTAAAGTACAGGGCTGTAAATACATCTGATTCGAGGCCTAACACGTGACAAGATTCACAAACAGTGATAATACCTTCTATTAAAGCAACGGATATTGTTAGAAGGAACTTTAGCACACCTCATTTTCTTTGAGACTCACATCATTATAACTACAACATCTTTGGCGTATACACAAACTCAGGGGCTCTCAACACCCATTGGGTCCTTCAGGCACAAATCCATTATCACAATATCCCAAACAGAGGAAAAAAAAATTGTCTGGAGTAGCAGTGAGGGAGGTTTTTTATTTGTCTTTCTGTTACAGCCTTCAAATTGTATCTGACACACAATATCTAGATTATCTGCTCAGCATGAAAACAAAGAAATTTTTTTTCTTTTTCATGAAAGTGGAGGTGTGTACTAATGTCTTGAGGGCTGAGAGTGTTTCAAGCACCTATTACCCTAAATTAGCCCTAAAATATTGGAAGCTGGCAGCCATGCAATTATCTGATCTCCCTTCCCCAGCTTACAAACCAGGCAAGGGGGCACATCGGTGCGGGCAGTTCATGCTCCCCACTGGACTGTGTCGTTTTGTGCCAGGGGAAGTCTTAGTGTGGCCTCTCAGGAGGAGGATTTCTTTGTTTGTTTGTACATTGATCTGTGCCTGAGTGAGAGAGAACTCAAGCATCACCTTCTTATCAAGCGAGAGAATTGAAGCCTGATGTTTAGATCCAAATGTTTGAAGTGCAAGCCTCAGAGGTGTGGGGGAGCAGGGGGTGGGGCAGAGGATATATCCAAACCTGAGCCCCTTTCATTAGAAGTCATCTGCTTTTCCCTGTGGATTTCAGCCACATGCTCTTTTCTTTGTCAGTTGAGAAATTTCTGGCAGATATTTTGACCAGACACCTTTTTGAAGCCTGCAAGGCTTTATGGCAATCAGTGAAAGCTGTGAGGTCCCATTTCCACAGCAGAGGACAGTGACTGGTGCACATACAGCCACATCCCGCATGCAGGGGAGAACCTGCCCACAAAACCACCTCATGCCAGAGAAATGCAGCCTCGTTCCCCCAGCACCTCAGAGTGAGGGTGATGTTGAAAAGGGCTGCTGTTTGAGGACTTGAGATGTCTCCTTGAATCCTTCATCCCAGCGTTGGCTTGCTTTTATTTGGAAAGTGGCTTAGTAGCAAGTCAGCTTCATCCTCTGCGTGGCTGTGCCCTGTAGTGTCTTTACACTGCGTGGGGTTAAGCATACACACACAGAGGCATACGCACCAGCCAAAAATGTGATGCATCTCTGCTTATGGCAGTGAAGGTTGGATATAAATTGGGTTATATGGCAGCACTTTACATCTACATTATCCTCACTTTTTACTGGTGTAAATGTTTTCTCAGAGCCCATTGTCTCTAATGGTCCTGAGAAAAGCCTGTGTGTGCGTGTGTTTGCGTACAGCCACATAGGCTAATCCTCCACACCATTAGGAACTATGCATGAAAGATACATCCCATCTTCTCCTCTACCTGGGTACTATCACAGCTCTCTAGTCCCTGTCATCCCCCAAGATATATTATACCTGTACCAACTAATTTCACAGCCTGTAAATTACAGGCATACCGTGTGTATCTTCATCTCATTAGAGAAGGTTAATTTAAGCAGACAATCAACAAAAATACAGAAAACTAGTTTGGAAAGAGGATTTTGCTGTGTCTCTGGCAGACAATGAATTCACAACCCCAACATCTGCCACCACGAGAGAGAAAATGCTGGAGGAAAAGAAAAAAAAAAAGAAAAAAGACAGAAAGAAACTCATTGGTATTTCCTCTGATGAATGGTGAATTTCCAATTAGCATTTTAATTACTCAAGCCAGACTTTCAGCTGGTTTGATGATCACAAGAAATTCCATAAGCAACAAGTCATCTTGGTTTGACAACACGGGCTGTGGTAATGCATAACACACTTACTGGGATTGTTCTGTGAGACTTTGTTTCTCTCCTGGAAAAATCCTACAGAATTATTTGCCTTCAAGTTTTTATTTATGGTTTTACATACACCCTTGTTCCACCCAAAAAAAAATTCTACACGATTGTTGTACCTGAGGCCATGGACACAAAGAGTCCTTGTAAGAAATATTCTGACAGGGTCCATATTACTTCATCTTCAGGCATATCCTATAGCAAATCCATCAACAGGACCCTACACATATGAACCTGTATCACTTGCCTGAGCAAATCTTGCAGCAAATCCATCCCATAGCACTACAGACAGCTTTTCTGTGTCCTTCACCTGAGCTAAACCTGTAGCAAACCTGTCCCAGGTGACTGATGGATGGGCCCTTCCTGCAGAAGGTCTGGTGATGGTAATTCAGCACCACTATTTGTTTGTATAACAAAAAAAAGAGCAGGGCATCCTTCTAAACACCTGTGCAGCATTAGAAAATGCTATGTCCTCTGGGAGGGGGGGTGAGCAGGGTTATAGTTATCCTTGCAGATGAGGTTTGCAGCTTTGACTACCCTGATACTTGCACTCCATCTCTGCACCACAGTAACATGGTTGGGTTTTGCATGGGACAGGCTCCTAAGACAAGCTGGGATTTCAAGAAGCTTAAGAGTTTAATTGTTAATAGAGATGCTAACACAGACTGCTCCTGTAATTCCAGGCACTGGCTTATACACCTCATGGTTTGCCTTGAGGAGAAAACCCAGTAGGTGGAAAACTGCACTCGGCTTTGAACCCTTAACTCAGTGTGGATGATCCACAGATATTTCAGTGAGTGGGGAACTGACATAATCAAAGATCAATAATATGTTTCAAGAACTCAGATAGGTCTGAGACTTAGCTCTAAGACTCAGAATGGTTGATCTGGGGATTTGAGTTATTCTAATCCTTTAATTTAAAGAGATCTGGAAATAGATCAAGCTAAGGACAGGGCCCTTGTAGACCATCATTCTTCACTTTTATTGTCAGCCCACTTCAGTAATTTTTTTCTCCCATTTTGGTTGGGTGTTTTGTTTGTTGGTTTTGGTGCCTTTTTTTTTTTTTTTGAGATGACTTCATTTTCTCTCAATTTTTAATGTGATTTCTCAGCCTTGAAGACATTAGATGTCCACCATACAGCAGCCTCCTGTGGTGTAAAGCTACCTGCACATCATGGTTATAAATATCACCTATGAAAACATAGCCCTATCTTCATACTAGTAATAATAAAATAGCAGATCCAAATCTGTTTAGTTGGAAAGAAATTAGATATGGGGTATGAATTTTCACTTTATGCACTAGCAGCCACCCTGCATCCTCTTTCCATTTTTGTCCTTCCAAATCCACCCCTTGCCCCACCCTTGTCTCTAACCCCTCCTCACCAACGGTTTGGTAGGGTTTCACCAAAGCAGGCAAGAAGAACACTTCACATTCAGCCCTTGGAAGAGGCCAGGGCACAGAGGAGTTTATTATATCATAAATTAGAACATGAAAAGCTAATACATTTTATACATTTGTCAGAGAGAGAGAGGAGAAAAAATCTTTGCTGCCAGGTTCCTCATAGCAAATCTGTCACGTTGGAGAGAGGCTGCTGAAATAGAAGTATTTACAGACAGATAGAGCCCTGGCGCAGAATAGCAAAGCTTGCTGCTGGACGCTTCAGGGCTATATCAGGAGCCAAGATAGAGTTCTCAAGCCAAACCGCACACAGGCCCACCGTAACCACCTTAGCTCTTCTTGCATGGGGCTAAAATAATGCAAAGCAGAGAGCCGTGGCAAAGCTGTCTGTGACTGCTGTGGGCTTTTCAGAGTGCATGTCTAAAACACAGGGGACTCTGCTGGTGTTTGCATTATAAATCTGAATTTACCTGGTGCTGCATGACAGAAGAAAGGGGAAAAAAAGTCAGGTCCCTGATAAGGGAATACAGAGGATATTTTCTGGTAAATCTGTTCTGCCTTCCAGGTTCCCAGCCCCTTGACTTTCTTGCTCTGTGCTCATTCCAGGCGGATGGTCCTATTTTAGCTGAGCCTTTCCCCAGTCCCACTGCACATCCAATCCCTACTGCATCACATTTCTGCTGTCTGAAGGATGGAGCTGCCTGGCACATCGAGTGATGATGCTTTCATATCTCTCCTTCCACAATTCAGAACTCAGGTCAGGAAGGCATTTTGCAGACATAATCTCTCTTAAAATAGTCAGCAAGTCAGACTTAATTAAGATAAAGAACAGCAAAAAGCAACCATAATTAAAACTTAAGAGTTGCCTGCACAGATGAGAAAGTAGAAGGAACTAGGTGCTGGAAAGATCATTGTGTCTGAAGTTGGCATTTACCCACAGCCAGGTTTTTTTATCCAGAAGGCTGTAACATGGAAGATGGCAGTGGTGGTGCATGACAATTTAGTTGAAATTGCACACAAATGACCTTCTCTGATGCTTATTCCAGCCTGAACAGTTCCTCATGTAGCTGCTGACCAGTTAGTGAAATGCAATAGTTGCTGCATTGGTTATTTCAGCTTTCACCACCTCAGCCCTCAGCACATAGCTGGAGACAGACCTGTGAGACTGTTGCTTTTGCGAACATCTAAGTCTGTAGGGGTAGAGGTGTATTTGAAGACAGCACTGATAGAAGGGTGGGTTGTAACGAGAACAGCCATGGAAACCCATCTAATGAATTATCCTGTCCTGGCATCAGCCAACAGCTAAGAGCAGCACAGGAACAAGGCAAGTGTATAGTGACTCTTCCTTTGAATGCTCTTCCAGCCTATGGAAAACCATGTGGGAAGCACCTCCCTGAGTCACTTGCACTTGCCAGTCCTTCATGGATCCTTTTACCTTGACTCCTACCCCGGCTCTCTGTGCAGGAGTCACTGCATGAACAGTTTTCAGGTCTTTGCTACAGGAATTCAGATCTCCCCCTCCCAAATCAGTCCCATTTTCAGATAATTTTGCTTTCTCCACTCTTAAAAATCCTTCCTTTGTCCCCCTTCCCCAGTCTCTTTGTGGGACAACGAACATTTGTAACCCCAGACTATGGGGCAGATGTCATAGAATCACAGAATGGTTTGGGTTGGAAGGGACCTTAAAGATCATCTAGTTCCAACCCCCCTGCCATGGGCAGGGACACCTTCCACTAGACCAGGTGGCTCAAAGCCACATCCAGCCTGGCCTTGAAGACAGCCAGGGATGGGGCAAAACACAAAGCTGTGGAGAGGAGACACATCTGTCTGCTGAGCCCTGTGTCACCACAGCTTAGATCCACCTATCTCCAGAGCTTTGCTTGACTCCCAGTGTTTTGTTCTGTGCTCCTAGCCAGGGTGGTTTATTCAGGCACTCATGGAAGCTGTCAAACAAAACACTCCAGATTAATTCCACTCTCTTCCTTTCTCTTTTCAGAAACTTTTAATTAGTCCCTAACTCAGTACCATTATTAGTATTTGTTATTAAGTATTAAAATTGCTCACCCCCAGCTCCCTCTCCCCTTGCTTCCTTCTTTCAGCCCTTTGTTTTAATTGTTATATTTTTTCATCAGTGATCAGCCAAGCTTCCCTAATGATCTAGACTCATTTAAAGGGTTTATAACTCCGGCACAAAACTCCAATAAAAAGGCGGCAGACTTGCTGGGAACCTCCTGGGGCTATTCAGCAGCCAGGAACACAAACTCATTTACTACTTGCCTGTTCCCTCCTTTCCCTAGCCACCATCACCCATTCTGTCAAAATATCTTCCTCCTTATACACAGAAAGCCTTCACTTTTCCTTTTTCCACATCTTTTCCTGCCCCTTTAATTCTTTTTCCCTGAGGACCAAGACAAGAGAACTGGAAAAAACCTTGATGAGGCACGTGGTGAAGTTAACAGCAAATAGACTAAATCCACTGTTTCTCCCAGTCTTTCGCCTGCCGATGCCAGCATTCCTTTCTCCTCTCAAGAGGAAAAATATAAAGCGTCATAATGAGACGGAGGAAAGAAATGATCTGCCTGTATTTCTGCTTGAGTATATTTAGCAGTTAAAAGTTACCTCACTAGAGATCTTAAGTGTCTTTTTTACAAATCTGCAAGTCAGCATTGTCTTTTCCTCACTGCTTTTTTCACTTTGCAATAGGTGTAGATTTACACACCAGGCAAACGGTTATTTGGCAAACTCTCAGTGTCTTGGCACAGCTTCCCATTAAGTACAGATGTTGCTTCCAAACCTGTTTTCAGCCTTGTGCACAGCCAGAAGTAAATTCATGGGGATGCAAACAGGAACAGGAGTGCAAGCTGTTCTCCATGGCCACAGGCCATCTTGTGCTAGGGTCTAACCTGATCTAGTGGGCGTCTTGCCCATGGCCTTGGGCACTGGGCAATTAGCTAGCTTTAGGGGCAAGCCAGGAGGATATATCTTTCCTCCAGTGTTCTCCTTGTATCAAGTCTTTTGAGGGAAATCTCACCAAAGCTATTCCATCTACATGTACACACAAAACCCTTCTGAAGCAGAGAGGAAGGAAGGGACAGTGAATGATAAAAAGAAAATCATTAAAGCTAAGCAAATATGGAGGAAGTTGGCTTGCACGGGGTGGACTTATGTCACCTGCCCTTAGACATCTGCCATGTGGATGCTTACATCTGAGGTAGTCACTCTGGGCTACTCTCTGTATAAGCAATAGTGGAAATAAGCACTTCTAACACCCTGGTTATCCTGCCCTTGTAACCTAGCTGAATTTTGACCCTTTTACACTGAAAACCCCAGTTCTTCCAGCTGATACATTTGCCAAAGCCTCCCATTTCAAAATTATGGAGCGAACGATGCCATTAAATGGTCTTGCTTTGAAGTCACTATTACTCCCAGAAATGTGCCTGACAACATTACAACCGCAATGACCATCTGAGTCACAATTGTATTGATACAATCTACAAGCAGTCTTTTGTGCTCACATGAAAGGGGCTCAGCTGAAAGGCCCATCAACGTGTTCAGTCATCTTCAAAAAGCCGAAATCATTTGGTGGGAATAAACAGTTGGAGCTCTTCATTTAGTTATTTGAAAAGGACGGTTTCCCAAGGAATTTCAGCGCTATCCTCCCTAGTGTGCCTGCTGGACTCCTCCGAGAGATGATTTCTGGAGCTGGTTGGGCTACTATGACACAGATTTCTCATCAGCAGTTTGACTTTTGGGGAGAGAGATAATAGAAAAATGAAACAAAAGAATCTACCATAATATTTCATGGAAGGTGAAGAAAATCATGTGTTGGGGTGTTTAAGCAATATCAACAGGCTTTAAACTTGGGCTGAAATTGCAGTACACTAAGCAGGGTCTGTGGAGGACGCCTGTAATTAGAGAACTGGTTGGTGATACAAAACTGTCTTCTTGTTTCCAGCTGCTACATTTGATTAAAAGAAAGCTAAACAATCCATTACATTAAATTACTTTCTGAACATTACTTTTCCACATAGGCAATTGCAATGGTTGCCACAGGGATGTTATCTGACCACAGACTGGAAAGGAGAAATCCATTCTTGGAATGATTCCATTCTTGCTTGAAATATCACCCAGGCTACCTGGTCAGGAATCACTCCCCACTATGAGAGGGATGACAGAAGCTGGTGGGGATTTACCAGGCACATGAGGGGCATTAATGAACAGCAATGCCTTTGTTACTGCATCAGGTCACATGATGATGAAGATGCCAAATCACTATAATTTCCTGGCAACCAAAAGGGGCTTCTTTCATGTCTCCCCCATCTACCACATGTCAACTTCAATGTTGAATGTGCTGTTAATAAAATCCTACCATGAGACAGTCCCTACCTCAGTTGTTTCCTGAGAGTTTCTAATCAGTACCACGCACCCATATATATCTTGTTTCAGCTTCTAATCAGAAGAAATACTTCATTGATATTAGAAGCCAAGTATGCCAGGGATATCTTGAAATACCACATGGAAACAGAATTTGTACAACAGATCCTTGTCCCTGGGGGTATTTTATTTTCCTTTCAATTTTTGTTCAGAGGACAAAAGAAGATTTGGAGTCTTCCTTACTTCCTCAGCAGGACATGGGTGTTGGAGTGGGCCTCTAACTCAACAGGCCAAAGAGCAGACTTTGCCTCCTGGAGAGGAGCTGCACTTCTTTCCTAGGAACAAAGCCAGGCTCCAGACTTCAGCAGGGAAGGGGGAGATGACAGTTAAGGTCCTCTCCTAACCGCGGTTGTGCACTACAGGCAAATCACCACCTTGCAACTCTGCCACTTTTAAAACATTCAGTTCTCAAAGCAACTATCAAAGCATGATTGGCTTGTGACAAAACCAACCTGGACTGACTTCAGGAGCAGAACTGAACAAAAACAACATACTGGCTCAATCCTGCTTCCTCTCTTACAGCCATGCCTTTATTTTCTGCACTCCACACCATTTTCCCTCTGAGGAAATCGTTGCCAAGTGGCTATTTTGAACATGGTTGAGTGCAGATTGTTAAAGGAGAGAACGGCTTCTGCTTCTGTCTTGCAGGCTGTTTTTGCTTTATTCCCCATCTCAGACAAAAACATTCAGAGGGTAAGTATCTGTTTACTGTTTGTGCATAATGCATTATGGTATGAAATTGTCTTTTCTTCCCTCATTTACAGAATTTGCTCCTCATCCCATGATGACCTCACAGCAGCAACATGGACCTTTATGACCATGAAGCTGCATTACTATCACTCTCTCTCGTAGTTGGCCTTCCAGAAGCGAAATGCCACTGGCTTTGGTTTGTTCAGTACACAGCAGGAAATGTCTTCACAGGTTGGAAGCAGTGTGATAGCTTCACTCTGCCTCACATTTCCCCTGTTTCAAGCCTATAAACTGCGGGACTGGATTTTCACTTATCAGCTTCATCTTAACCCAAGCAGCATTAGCTAAGTCATTCAGCAGTCTCATCCAGACTTACTCAAATATGAGAATTCCTGTGAATGATCCCATCCACTTTCTGAATTTGAGGGCACAGGGAGTATGAGACAGGAATCACAGATTATGTTGTTGGTCATGAGAGTAAGAGGGACATTATCAGGGCAGGAAGAAGGGAGATCAGGTTGCATTTTATCATGGTCATAGTAAACACCAAGCTTTTGGTTATATAAAAAAAGACAAACAAACATTACCAAGTAATCACCCACATGTGTTTCCCCTTGCTCATTTTTTTGTACAAAGTTAATCCTACAGCTTTATGGAAAACAGAAAACTACATTTAGTACTAGGGACTACTTCTTTACAAAAGAACCAGAAGCCAGCCCAAAAGGCAGTAGGTCAAGCATATTAACATCTAACTGGTTTTGGTTTTTTTTTTTCCCTCTCTGACCATCTTTAACACCCCTCCAGTAATATAAGCTACTCTGTCTCAAAGTTTTCAGCCTCTTCTTAAATTCCAGTGGTCATCCTACTTGACCGCATTTCTATCTGTCATTTTCCCATAGCACCAGGCAAACACGGAGTGAAAAGAAGGACAATTTTTCAAGCCCTGCAGTCAGGTCCTCAATGTTCTCAGCATCTGACTCTAGCCTGCAGAGGTGTGAATCAAAGTCTGGTTTCCCATGTGGTCATGCCAGATGGTTGGCTCAAAACCCATCATTTCTTTACAGGAAAACTCACTAGACACAGACAGTAACCATAAGATACACTGGAAACTTGAATCTTGTATAATTTAGACTGCCAACACCATGCAAAAGATACTTCACCCTACTACTTATGTCAGCTCTTCAAGGATGGTTTCTTTGCCGAATATGTCCTGAAACATTTCAAGGCAATGATAAAAATACTTACAGTTAACCTGCATCTTCTCATACTAAAAGATATTGATGTTACTTCTGAACTTTGATTGTCAAATTATCTTCAAGGATCATTTCACATGCCCTAAAAGGCAGTCATACTTTCTAGGAATGCTTGAAAACAGATATGTAGAACAACAGATCCTATTGCTAATATTATTTCATTGTCCGTGGTTGTAGTGCAAAGTGTTCTGGAATTTGTCAGAGGTGTTGATATCCAGCTATGTCACACTGCACCTTTTACAAAAGAATTAGGAACACTGAGTAAGTTTCTGCCCTGGTGAAATTGTGCAGGGAGTGCTGGAGCTAACATTATTCAGTAAAACAAATACAAATTTAGGAAGGTGACAGTGATTTGAAAATAATCATATGCTTGGAAAATCTGGCACTGTATATTTAGCGACCACAAGAGGTCAGGACATCAGTTTTCCACTGCATCTTAAAAGCAGCATCTCTAAGAGCCCGGAGCCAGGATACTATTTTAGGTATGATTGTTCAGTTAGGAAATTTCATCTTTACACATTCCTCAGCAGCATCTGTATGTGTTTCTTCAGGAGCAGGGGTTACAGCAGGAGCAACAGTCCTCCTTTCTCTGCACTTGCTTGTAGCAGTAAAATAGTTAGGTTTATCTTTCTTCATGTTCTAGGTCTTGCTCCTCAGTTTGAAGGTATAAAACAGTATTATATTTTTTACTAAAAGCCACAATCAACACTTCCACTTCCAGTGAGACTCCATTCATTAAGAATAAACCACGCTGGCGACAAAACTGTCTCAGGTGTGACCCAACATTGTAGAGTTTCCTCCTACAGAAGCTGTTAAGCATCACAAGCCTCCCTTCCAAATGCGCTTCTCCAGCGTGAATAAAGGTCAGTATGTGAGACAGCAAATACATTGCATATTTCAACTGCAAATTAAGACAAAGGTGCAGATGCAGTTCTCCCTCTGTGAGGGGTGTATGCTAGGGAGACAGAGGAAAAAGGAGCTATATGAAACATCAATATTACATATATAACCATGGGAAGTATATAGAATCCTAAACTCCCACATTCTGAGAACCATTTTCTGCAACACCTACTTATTTATTTACTTTTACTAGAGAGTGTCCTGCCCAGGCACTAACTGGGTTTGACCCAGTTTAATGCATAAAACCAGATGAGATCACTGCCTGCATTTTTAGGTGATTAAATTTTCATATGCAGGCTTGTTTCAATGGAAGGTCCATCCTTAGCCCTAATTTCTGGCTGCAGCATTGTCCCTTCAGTGGGTCCTGCTTTGTGAAATTGCATTTCTTTGTTTACTCTGCATGGTGCCAAGAAATGTTGTGCCTTTTTTTTTTTTTATTTAAGTGAAAGTTATTAAGCTACTTCTAGTATAATACCTCTAAATGCCGAGTCCGTGAGAGGGAATTTAAACTTGGTTAATCTGACACAAACGAAAAACTGTTCAAGGCTTGAGATGACTGTAAAGTTTAGTGTCATGGCTTTTTCAGCAGAAAAAAGGGTTTCTCAGCAAAATTTCATTTGAACACTTGAAGTTATTTATTTCCTTTAAAGTAAAATATTGGGCATGTTTTAAAGACACAAAAGCAACATTTCTTCTTAAACTGGACTCCATCTGAATCAACTAACACTTCCTCTCAGTGTCAGGGGGTACTTGGAAGAAAAAGAAGAAGAAGAAGGGTGGGTAGTGTTCTCCTTACTTAAGTGGGTATCTGTTACCACTGTGTGAGGTGCACCCTGTATGCTTGCTCTTGGCTGAAATTGAAATGTTGTCATTCCCTTAAAACTGAAATTTCAACTGGAAAAGCTGACATCATTTCTGTGACTGTTACCTGCAAAGAAAAATGGGAAGGAGAAGATGACTGTGATACAGAGACCTCACCTTTCTGACACCATTCCTTTGTTTGTCCAAAACCATTACATCTGAATTAAGTTGACTTGGGGATGCTCCTTATCCTAACACTCTTTTTCATTTTGTATTTGCGTGTCTGGAGGCAAAAGGAAACAGGATCTATTAAGCTGTGCCACTGCTCAGAGAGGTGGCCCCAGGGTGGCATTAGGCCAGTGGATAAGATTCAGTGTCCAGGGAGACAATTGATCAGGAGATCTGAGGACCATTCTCAGACCTACACAGGGATCTGGCTGAGTCTCAGCGCCTTTTTCTCCTTGAAGGAGTGAGGGTACGTGTGTGTTGTTTTCACTCTCAGCAGCAGCTGGGATAAATGGGCTGAAGCTTCCCTCTACTTTTTGCTCCAGTAGTCATGTATCAGGTTTTCCACAACTGAACTGAAACCCATGATTCATAATCAGTTTCGTTTGCAAAATGTTCTTCTAATTGATCAGACGGAGACCAATTTCAGTGTGGGAAACTGAACCCTGAGAAAATTAATTACCCGCCAGGCTAAACCCATTTCCTTTGGCCCAAGTACAGCTTATTGTATGTTACTGAGAGATGACCTAGCTGTCGAGAGAAAGGCAATGCTATAATTCTTTCTAGGACACGCTACATTGGAAGCAGATAAAGTGCTGCTGGCTGAGGGCACTGGCTATGCAGAGTGGGGAGCGAGCACAGGGAAAGGGGTAAAGGGACAGTAAATACACGGCAAAAGGCTCAGAGGGAGTAGAGATAACAGAAAGTAGAAAATATACCAATTTTAAAATCCCAGAGTCTCCCAGGGATTAGTCACTACAGAGTGTGCCTTTGGGGACAAGGGGTTTTAACATTCACTGTGCAGATTTGGTACTCATTTTACACCTGTGAGATATGGAGGAATGTCACAGACCTTGGGCAAAAGGCATAGATGGAAAGCGATTTTTTTGATGTGGTGCTCTGGTAATGAGGCTAGTGCACTTAGCAAGTCTCCACAGCCTCGGGGCGGGAAGGCTTAGAATAACTGCTGTAACTGAGCAGAAAGCATCAGGGAGTAAAAGTAGACTCCCTTACTTCCTTTAGGCTGAGGACACGCAGAAGATCCAGGGACTCACGGGTGGCTCCAAATGAACGTGAGTGAGGCTGTTGCACACTGATGCAGCATAACCCTCCGAGTCTCCGTACATGGAAATTGCTGCTCTTACGGCTCACTGCCATTCCCTTTGGTTACAAGGACCCCTGACGCTAGGATACCAAACTCAAAGCCCTCCAAGACAGGAGGTGTTACAGATTTTTTAATTAAAGTCAATTGGGTAATGAAAGTAGCAGGAATATGTTCCCGCTCTATGAATGGATAAATTAAAGCTCACAGCAAAGATGACAGACATGGAGACTGTGAGGAGAACAGATTTTAGATGGAAATTCTAATGACTGCCATCCTTAAGCTAATGACATTCTGCCCACACGACTTTGCCAGCTTCGAGGCCAGTGAAATAACTGCAGGAGGAACATGGATCTTCTTTTTAGACTGGGGCTTCAAGAAAATAAAAAAAAAAAAAATCAGTGTTACAGTGTTCTCAGGCCTGCAATCCCCTGACAGTAAGAGCCAGCTACTCCCCAGCTGCTCCAGGTTAATAGAAATATTTCCTTTGCCAGACCCCAGCACAAAACCAAATAGGATTTATAGCCAGAGTAAAGCTAATCAAAGAAAAAGGACAAAGGTTTATCAGCAGACAGAACTTTTCAGAAGCACAGAAGTTCGTGATGTTTGGGTCAACAATGTTCTCTTGCTTCAGAGAGCCCTCAATGCAGATTGCTTGGGGAATACCTTACCTCGATGAAAAGTTTTAACCCTTTGACTTTTGAAAGGATTTAGATTTAGGTGTATTTATTGGAAAATCTCAAATTCAAACAGTCTCTCTGTTGCTGCTAGCCTTTTATCAGCATCTGTGCCGATGTGCTCAGGAGCTCTGTGTAAATGCAATGTACTTAAGAAACAAAGGTTGAGCGGAATGACCTCTCCAAATGCAGATGTTAGGCTTCTTTAAAGCCCTGGGGTTCAAGGATCACAAAGCTGGGTTAAGGCTCCTAGCCTGCTTTTCTCCTCTATCCACCTTTTCCTTGCTCCACGAAAGAGGATGACATAACTGAGAATCAGGCTCAGCGTATCGCTCAGAGGAAAATATAATTCTACAGCAATCCCTAATGGTACACAGTGGAATTTTCTTCTTAAGACAGGATGTTCCCTTTCACATACACTGCATCAGAGACCTCTGTTCCCAAAACCTCAAATTCTTCTGGGCTCCGTCTCCCCTGGAAGCAGGCAATAAGCTGCTATGGAAGAAGGAGGGAAACCTGTGCCTGAGTAGTGATCTAGTATGGAAATAAATATATAACAAAGAAAATTGAGAAAAATTCCCACCAAATTAATAGTGTCTACATAATACCTATTCTATTTAGGATCTCTTATTTTGGCTGTAACACAGCTAAAGTGTAATATAACTGGAAGTCAAAATGAATAAAAGCTGACGCATTGATGTTTATGGCTACTGTTAGTTTCTGATAGATCCTGATACTCCACTAAATAAACACCACACCATCTACCTCTTAAACCAGGTTTCACAGCTCCTCAAATCTCTTGGAATGCTTTTCTTTTTCTAACCCTGTTAGTGCATTTGAGTCAACTCTTCTTTTGATTGCTCCAAAACTCAGAGCTTTCTGAACTAAAATAACAGTTTCTGAAGGGAAAAAAAAAATCCCTTTTACATCATGGCAGTGAATCCATTCTTTCATAGGCAACTTTGTTGTCTATAAGTACAAAAACATCTGAGAGAAGTTTGGGGAGTTATGTCAGTTTAGCATGCTACCACCCATCAGCTGAGCTACTATAACGGAATTTGTGTCCACACGTATCCCTTAGCCCCTGGATAAACTGCAAAGCCATATTGCAATTCAGCTCTCTGTTTCTGTGTTTCTCTGCCCCTCACCTATTCTATTTTTCAATCAGAAAAGAAAAATAAGAAAAAAAATATTTCCATATATTCTCTTCAAAAAGATAAAAGTTGTTTTCTAAGTTTTCATTAATTTTAACATCCGAAAAAAGATTGTCAAAAAATCAACATGCACTTACTGAAGAGAAATTCAGGGGAGCAGTTTGAGGTGAACAGTGATTCTTCTGGAGAATGTTGCTGGTCCAAGTACAGCTCCACTGGCCATTCATCCAGTGCCCATTGAGGGGGAAAGGAGATGAGATATTACTCCATTATAGTCTGGAATTTATAATTCATACAATGCCAATGAAACAATGATAAATGACTGAATTGTTCACAAAGGCTATTCTTCATACCTTAGTCCATTTTAAAAAATCTTTTTTTTTTTTTTCTTTTCTCAACTTTCTCTTAATGACTGCCCTCCTGTTTCGCTTCCCTTGCAGCCACTTGGCAGAAATGCTGTAAAGCACAAAATAGTTGTGTGAGAAGCCTGAGTCTCCCCTCCCTCCTCTGTCTGCACAGACATCCCAGTGTGTATGTATGCGTGAATGTAAGTATTTATGCAACCAGTTTTCTTTTTACATATCCCTCTGCCATCTATAACCTATGGTCATAGTCTTGTCACGTGATTTGTCTGCACTCTAGTTTCCTCTTCTGTGCAGTGGACAAGATGAATAAGAGTCAGTAAGGACAATAAATAAATCAGTTCTTGGGTCATTTGGTCAGTTGCTTGACCTGTGTGAGACGACAGCAGCATGTGAGAAACATGAGGTTCTTGCATACGTACTGCTCTTTGGAGACCACAGAAACAAACCTCTGCACTGTGAATCCTTGGTCTGCATGGGAAAGCTTTTCAGTTCCTGGCAATTCACCTGCTGCTAGTTCACCTGGCCCTACATGGGCAACAGTTGTTCTTTATCTTTCTGAAAGGCGAGCAGCAGATGAACAACTGCTGGAAACCAGAGTTGGTAAAGAAATTGCACGTTGAAGAGCCACAGCTCTGTTGTTAGATTGATTATGAGTGATAAAAGTATTAGTCATCCCTTGCTCTGAGCTGTTGTACAGGGGTAATCTAAACCTGAAGAAAAACTTGTAAAGAACATAGCACACAGGTGGATGGCTAGATGGCTAGATATATCATAAGCAAAAATAATAGTTTAAAAGTACATTTCTGGTTTTGGCCTCATTTTCAAAAGATCTGAGTGTTCATTTCAGTGGAACATGCGGTGGGAGCAGCCCTCTGGGGAATTAGTCTAGAGGCAGTTGTCTGCACTTAGAGTCCTATTTTTGCAAATCTTAGTTATGTATATTTGGAAAGGCGAGAAAGCTTTAGCCAAGGATGTTTTCTAAAGGTCGAACCCTTCTTTTTGCTGGAGCCTTCCGCCTCTGCTTGCTTTTATTTCCAGGTACTCCCTAAGGACACATTGAAACTCCATAGCTCTTAGCATATCCCTTTGTCCTGCTTAATCATTGTCAGCAGCCCAAAAGATGAGATAATGGGGACCCATCTTGGGGCCTCCAAGATCCTGATTGTTCAGAAAGGTCAAAGAAAAACTAGGTTTCTAATCTTTGCAAAAGAAGAGATTAGCAGGCAGCCTTGCTGAGAAGAAAGGTGATACACGGCTATTTGGGTTTGACTTCAATACAAGGAGCTAGGAACCGTGAAAAAAAGCCATGACACTGAAAAGAAAGAAGGGGAAAAAATCCTCTGCAGAATACACTACTGAATACACAGGCAGCATGAGGGGCAACTGGGATGAAATATGAAAAGACACAAGTTGTGGGGAAAGAATATCCTGGGATAAAACTAGTCAGGGTGCTCTCTATTTCTCCAAGATTCAAGGTTGGCAGCCTTCACCTCTGATTCCTATGGGACACTAGTATTGTAGCTGTTGTGGCTGGAAAAAGCAATAGGACAGATGAAAAGAATGGATGAGATTTCTCCCCCATTAGTCTATACAACAAAGTTGATTGACAAGACTCAGCTTGCTGTCTGGGCTTCCTCTGCAGTCCAGAGAGGAATCATCACCTGTGAAAGGCAATGCCACCCATCATAAAAGTAGCAACTAATGCAGAGAGAAGAAAGGAATCAACTCTAGAGGTGCTCCTCTGTCTTCCCTGGTTAAAGAAATAAACCCAGGTGATGAGTTCAGGATTAATCCCACCTCTCCTGAGCAAGAAAATTACACCCAAGAGCTTCTGATGAGCCCCTTCTGTCTGGGGCAGATGATTGTAGCACATGGGGTTCTGTCCCATGGCCTCATCTCATGCCATCTGTTATAGAAGGACCAGAAATTGAAAAAACAGAGATCAAATGTGAAAAGCTGCATCATATACACCACGCAATTGTCCTGTTCACCTCTATTTTGTCTCTGTAACACCCAGATGATAAAAGAATATGTTAAGGACTGTGGTTTCTGTTCTAGTTGTGAAGACATTCTGACAGCAGATGACAGAAGCATTTTGGGACCAAAGAATTAAAAATTCCAGCACAGATTTCAAGAATTTGAGGTTTTATGTTATTTTATGCTGGAAGTTTGGCTTGGACATCTTTTTAGTACCTGCTAGAATCAGACAGAATCTCCAAACCTTTGGAAGTATTCCTAGTGCAAGAAATTACCAATTTCCATATTTTTGTTGCTCTTGATTTTTTTGACACTCAGGAACAAACTGTCTTCATTTAAATGAGATGAGAAAAGTATCTCCTGCAAATTATGCCATTTCTTTTCTCCATTATGTTTTTCTGCATCTTCTGGCAGCGCTGTTACAAACCCAACAGCAAACGGTCGAGTGCAACAGCAAAGACAATAACTTTAATGGAAAGAAATTGGGGACTGGAAGATGACACAGATTGCATTAGAAAAAAAAAAGTGAAATAATATTTAATTTCCCTGGTCATAAATAATATGTCCGCCCACATTACAAGCACATCAAAGATGACAGGCGAAACAGTCAGTGACATGAGAAAATATCATTATTTCTTCATTAAATGTTTTATATATTTATAAGGGGAAAAAAAATTAAAATATCACCCTGACAAGCAAAAATGTAATAGTTGAAGGGCCACTGAAAAAATGAATTAGGACTATATAAGTGTGCAGATGTGTAAATCAAAAGGAAAGAAAAAATCTGCCATAGGCAAAATTTGAGTATTGTTAGAACCAAGTTCCATTTCAGAAAGGGAGAGGAACTGCTGTGGGATGGAGTCTGGACACCATTCAGCAATCAACATGCACTGTATGCTCACGTTAGAGCTGCCTTTCTAGGTAAAGGGGATCTCGCCTGGTTAGTATTTTTATGTAGCGACAGCTGAGCAGAGAGGATGCTTACATAGCAACCACTGCGCCACGATACCTTGCAGAGTGAGCGGAGCCAAACACAGAACCAGAGGCACTGGATTTTTGATTTTGCTTTTACAGGAAGCAACTGGAAATCTGGGAAGGTCATGGAAGCTGTGGCTGTAAACTTAAAAGTAGGGTTGGGGCCCAGCAGGTGAGTGTCAGGGGCACTGCAGATCCAGCTGAACTGTTCTGTTTGAAAAGGGATTTACATTCTGTGTGTGTTACTAATCGTCTCAATAGACCTGTTTCTTGTGCACACTATTGCTCACCCTCAGCGCAGCCCAGAAGTACAAGCAGTGAGTCAGTGAGGAAAAAAGAAGCTCCGTGTGAAAGATGACTTTTAGGGGAAAGGGGATATACAATCCTCTATGGTTTTTCTTGTGTTTCTTCACTATGCTCAGGGACAGCGCCTCTCTAAGAACTGACTGTTGAGATGCTGATTGTTTCTGTCTCTCTAATGATCCATTCTCTTCATCCCACTCCAGCCCTGGTGACCAGAACACATTTATTCAGAGAAACATTACCACTGTCATTTCTGCTCCAAGACACACAGCATCACTCATCAACAAGAAGCCAAGGTCGCGACACCCCCAAACGCACAACGCACAGACTCATCTCTCTGGCCTCCGTGCTGCTGAGAACTCCCCTCCTCACACACATTAATGGCACCATTACTGCTCCCCTCCAGATTGTTTAACAGATGCTCTTGATAAATACCGAAGCAGCTCAAATTCTGCAGGAAATGGAGCGCGGCTGCCCGACCGCCACGGTTGCTGGTGAAGGATAGGAGACACTTACAAGGTCTTTGGGATGGGTATCGCATGAGCAAAAGTATTTAGCCCTTTCACCAGGACTGAAGGGACATGATTTGGGGAATGGAATGGGCCCGAGTAGTATGAATTTTATAGAGTATTATCAGCTCCCAGGTACTGGCAAGAGTAGGTTCTCCTAGAGGAAATATGAACTGTGCCAGGTTATAGGGCTCCCAGCTGCATTTGTGCAAGTAATGAATTCACTGGAACTAACAAACACAGAATTTACAGTTTGAATAAATATACACTGAGTGCGTGTGTGTATATATATATTTATGTGTGTGTTTGTTTATATTGGAATTTTACTGTTCTCAAATAGCGATCTAATGTATTTGTGAAGACAAAGTGTAAACATTCCATTTGGGGGACAAGTTTGTTGCAGTCCTTTTTAGCTACACAGCCAGAGAAGTTTTCCAGGCATTCTCTCCACTGACATTTAGTAGTCCCAAGCAATGGATAGATTGAAGCATTGAGATATTTTTCCCTTTTTGATTTGCAAAAGTAAGGCAACCTTGCCAAATTTAATGGCCCTGTGAAATCTGTATTTCATCCAGAGAAAATATTTTGATTAAAACAACATCCATCGCACTCACAAAGCTGGTTCTTCCCTCACAAACAGCATACCAAGACACAAGGAGGAGAGTGACTTCCCTCTATGAAGTGGAGGACATTTCCTCTGCTAGTCCCTCACCTTTCTTTTATTTCTTTGTCCCAGATTGCTTCACTTCTAGGCTAACCTAATCTAGCCTCATCTTCATAGATTTTCATTGACTTTATATTTCAACGTCTTTCAAGATATTTAAGCAATGTGTCTAATGTCTCTGCTATGCAGTTTCTCTCCCAACACATTTATTGTCTAATGTCTCTGCTATGCAGTTTCCCAACACATTTATGATTTTCCTCCTTACCCCGTTTCTTATTTCCCTGGACCTGTGTGCTCTCTCTGACTGCGGGCAAACATGACACACCACGTTGTGAGAGCGGCAAGGGACAGGCTGCCAGAGCCATCAGCTCTCCAGCAGAGAGAGAATAAGGCGTGCAAGGGTGCCTGCACTGCCGAGCGTGCTTGGTGGCTGGGGAGAAAACGGAGCTGTTGGGAGGGTGGAGAGGGGTCTTGCAGAGATGGAGAAACAGTGTGTAATGGAATGGAAATAGTAGAGGTGAGAGAAAATGGGATGGAAAAAAATTAGATGTACGACACAGAGGAAATTAGCCGAAATGAGATTGTCAACAAGTCTTGTGTGTGTGTGTATGTGTGTGTTAGAAGAGCAAAACAAAGCCTGCCACTGTAATTCCTTTGTCATCACCAGCAGTGACTCTTCCAGAGTCTGCATCCCTGCTCTCCCACTATGTACACATCTCTGCTTCTCTCAACCCCCTTCACATGAGCTTCTCTCTTGTCCTTTCAGCTTCCTGTTTCACTTCATCTGCTCTCATTCCATCTTGCTACTCATACATTCCACTTCCACCCATTTTCTCTACTGGGTGACATGATCAGAGCCAAACAGTGGCAACAGAACAAGGATATTGCAGACATGAGTGGATGTTTTTATATAAATACACATAATGTGTGTGAGTGTGCATATGTATGGACTGCGGGGATGAATATTTATTGCACCAGAACAAAATCTAGCCCTGATGTGACCAGAGACCTGTTTTGTCCCTTCCTGTTGCACTGTGGTTTATAGCTATATCTCCACCTTTCCTTTGAAGCACAGGAGATTTTTACTAAGTATACTAAGTACAGGAAGGAGAAGAGAAGAATGAGGAAGGAGTGCTAAAGACAGACAGAGGGAAGAAGGATGGTAAATATTTTGAGAAGGAAAAGGATGAGTTCCTGGGGTAGTACCTGTTAGTTAGAAAAGTGAATTTTCATTTTTACAGGAAATTCTTCTTCTGAATGGGAAGCAGCAGCCTAGGTTTGCAAACCTTCCCACAGAAGAGAAATTGTGTAAAGAAAAATAAAAATCATATGGAGGCATCAAAATGTCATAATGTGAAGGACTCTAAGCTACTACAAGCTATTTAAAATTAATGCCTTAAGGTAATACGAAATCCATACAAATTAGATTGAAAAAAACCTTTGAAATCAAGTGTTTTTCTATTCCCCAAACAAAACATTTTGTCATTACCAAAATGAAACAGGAAGTCAAAACAATTCATTTTAACTATTCTCCATCAAACATTTCATTGCAATTGACTTGTTCCCCTGAAACCTTGGAAAAAAAAAAAAATTAACTTCCAACAGCTCAGGTTAATAAAAGTTACACAACGGGGGAAAAAAGAGTTTTTAAAAAACCGTTGGCTACCCAAACATGAGTAAAAGCAAATAGACACTGCAGTTCCCTTGGTTGGGTCTGGGGCCTTGATAATTGCTTTTGTATTGGAGTCTCTTTGAAACCCACAGATCAGTGTGTCCTAGCCCATGTCAGGAATATCTTTGAATAACATCCCAGCCTGTAAATTACTCCTGCTAATCCTCTTCAGCTCAGCACTGTCCCTCCTGCTTCTGTGAAATCCTCTGGAAGGATTACCAAATGCCAACAAAACACAGTCCTCAGATGGCATCAAATACTACCTCGTGCTGCAAAGTTACACACGATCAGGGGAGAACCTTTCCTTTCACGTGGGTTGTCTTTGTGCAGGGACCTGGTGGGCAATCAGCGCTGCCACTCCCTGCCAGGAGGATGTGGTACGAGTTGCTGCTGCTTCCCTTCATGGTAATTAACAGCCAGGTTCACCAACTATAAAGTGCAGTTGACTTCCAATGAGTTCACAGATCCACATGTCCGCCTCTTGTCTAAATTAAATTAGCAAAGCCACTGGGAAACTTATACTAAAATACTTCATCTTAAAATGCACAAAAATACACTAAAGGCCACAGTCATGTGGTGGAGCAAGTCTTTTGGGTCCAAGGACTATGCTCTTCTGGGAATAAGGCCATTAAGTATAGGTTTAAGTGCTTTGCTTTAGGCACTTTTTTTTAACTTACCATGGCATTCCTTATGCATTTACGTTGCTGCCCAGGAGAAGGTGATATGTCCCAGCCAGCCCCATTGCAAAGGCTCTGCTCTCATTTTTGCAGTCACCAGAGCTCCAGATAAAAAGGCATCGTCTGACACAAGCAGTGCCTTCAGCTGCTGTCTGCACCCCAGAAACTCCCAGCCCTGTGGCACTGCAGACAGACAAGGTGGCACGGTGAGTGCTGGGCAGCAATGTCACTACCAGATGAGGAGGCACACAAATCCTCTCTACTTCCAAGCTATAATAAAGATTTTGTGCACCAAATTTAACCTGTTTCACTTCATTTGCTGCTTTGAACCACTCACATCTTAATTCACTGCAGGCTGGAGTGGGCAAACCTTGCACATTTCACCTGACAGTCATGGGAAGGACAACTGAGAGGGGAGATGTGCTGTCCTCCAAAATTTGTTTGGAAGTCCTAAGAGGCAGGTTGTGCTGCCTTGCAGGATAACCCTGCGCATTGGTTTGTCCCTGTGATAATCTGTTTTCCCCTCAGGGTGGGCTGCAAGGAGCAGCTGGGCAGGCCAGGAGCTGTGGGCTCAGCACCGGTGATCCTGCACCGCTGGAAAAAACCTCCCTGCTGCAGTCAGTGTTTCTTGATTGCTGCTGTTGAATTAGCTGCCTTTGCTTCCCCCTTCCACAAGGAATCACAACACAGCCTTGTGGTCGTCCTTTGGTTGGAATTAATGAGGTTAGTCTGTTTGGCAGAGTGTAGTGAGCCAAAACTCCCTCGACATAGCACTAAACCCTCAGAGGCCATCGTTTGGCATTCACATCTGTATCTTGCTTTCAGCTTTCAGAGAAGCTCATTTCTTTCACAAAATCTGGATGAATCCAGGATTTTAAAAAATCTGTCAATATCTTCTTTTGGTCAATTTGCAAGTATGAAGACATTTACCTGTTCCACTGTTGCTTCATGGTGCAAGAGCCTTGAAAATCAATAAGAATCTTACTGAAAGACACATCCTGTAAAGTGTTTCTGGTCTTCAAGACAGAAAAAAAGAAACCTCTTGACAGGACAAGCCTGTCAGGCATTGAGTTTCTTGAAACAAAACCCACCTTTTTATGCAACTCATTTCCTCCTGATAAAGCAGATTCACTAAGACCAGGGGCAGGAGTCTCTGAGACTCCTGAGATTCTCTGAGACTGGGCGTTGGTGGGGGTAGAATTAAACCAAACCAAAAGAACTTCCCATCATTTTGAAAGCTTCATCAGAGAACCAGGGAGGTCCAATTTGCATTGAGGTCTGCTCGCACACGCACATTTGGTTTTGTCTCTAGACGTAATTTCACAAGCTTTTGGTTGGAAAGCCTCAGATGGCTCAGCTATGTCCATGCCATAGCCTAGGGAGTCAGTGTGACAAGGAAGAGGCAGAGATTAGCATGAGCCTGTAGAGAAGCCTCAGCCTCAGGACCTGGATGTAATAAGGAACTGTGTTCTAAGTAAAATTGACGCTGGGTATTCTTTATGGGACAGAAATTTGGTTATGGAGAAAAATTCTCAACAGTTGTACATCAAAACCTCTCTTTGGAAGTTAACGGATTGCACATGTGGGTGGTGTAAAGCAGCCTGGCTCCACTCATGGTCACCAACCTTGTCCTCAGTGCTCATCATCTATTGATTCTGGACAGAGCAATACCAGTTTCCTCTACAGCCAACCGGACACTCTCCATAATTTACTATATTTGTGTTTCTTCCTTTGTGTCTGCGTTTGCTCCTGCCTCTCCTATTCTTCTTTCTATTTGCACCATTTTCCAGGTTCTTGCTCTTCCCTGGCTTTCTACCCTTTCTCCCCAGAGTACTTTGTTCTCCATTTGCCCATCTCCTGTTCCTTGCAATGACTTCTCTCTCTCTCACACACACACCTCTCCCAGTTTTCTTACTATTTCTCCTTTATTTTTCTTCCTCCTCCTTTCCTCAACATCTTTCCCAAGTCCCTATTCCCCCCCTTTTCAACTTCCCTCCTCCCCTTCCCCTATAGGCTCTATCCTCCCCATGCTATGGAGGGATGGTGGATATATCACTGTCGATAGCTGTGATTTCTGCTAACTGCTTGGCCAGGGTCAAGGAGTTTTTTTCATTATCTTTTTATTGCAAACAGCCTCTGCATACAAGAGGCTCCATTAGTAAATATCGATGCACAGCAGGCTGGGTGCACATAGATTACCACGACACATCAAACAGCAGAAATGACAAATAGGCAGCTGAGCGCAGGCAGTAAGAAGAGCCGTGTTAACGTAAGCAAGAAAACAGAATGAATGCAACAGGGGAAATAATTAAAAACAAATACATTGTCAGCTTCCTACCACTGGAAAGGCAGACGGGAGATGGGGGCTTCTAACTCAGGAGTGGAATCTCCTACCAAGAGACTGCTGAAATTCTCAGTATGCCTTAGCAATTTCTGAAGCTGCTTCTCGCACTTTGCAGAGCCTTGCACAGGAGCACTCCGCAAACCGATTTCTAGGCAGAATTTGCTCCCGAACACAACACTACTACAGAAACTTCGGTGCTCTCAGCTAGGGGTTGAGTGAGACAGTGTTCACACTGGAATCTAATGGCTTTGACCATTGTCTCTGGTGAGGTTTATGTCCAGGGCATAATCTCCCCCTAGCATGATCATATACATGTTTTGCTTGAAAATACTGTTAGATGCACACTAATGCAAAGGGAGCCAAACAGAAAAGAGAGAGAAAAGAAAAATATATGCTAAAGAAAATAGAAAATAAGATTCTGGGGGAAGAGAAAGAGACAAAAGCACTGCAGGCAACAGAAGGAGAAATGAAGGAGAAAACTGGAGAAGTGGGGAGACAGAACAGGAGAGGGATGCAGAAATCAACAAATGCATGAATATAAGGTAAAAAAGCAAGACACCGGTTTCTCATTAGTATATATGCTGGTACAGCTCCATCAAACCCTATTGATTTATGTCACCTGAGAGCCCAGTCCACTGACTTTCATGGAGCTTTATGGATTGACACCACCTTAGCAGCACCTGTGGGCTGCTGTCCAAACAGGGATACATGATACATACCATGATTCCATGTCACCTGAGAGCCCAGTCCACTGACTTTCATGGAGCTTTATGGATTGACACCACCTTAGCATCTGGCTCAGGCACTGTGGGCTGCTGTCCAAACAAGGATACATGATACATAGCATGATTCCTTTCTAGGGCACAATCTCCTTATTGCTCCCGATTCCCCAGTGTATTAGCTAAATATAACTGGCAGGAACTTCTGTTATTGTCAGCAGGTTTCCCATTCCCATCACCTCTCCAGACCATGCCCTGTGTCAGGCACCATGTCCAACACTTCAATGTCTGTTCTGAAAGATCAGATTTACTCACCTCTACTTGTTCTTTTTTAGGCCAACCTGAAGTTATATTCTAACTTGTTCTTCACATCCTGCTTCTTCTATTAAGTCCCCCTTATGCCTTTTACCTATGGCTGAGTCTTTAAAAACTCCTTTCACAAAAAGTCATATTGTTCCTCGCAGAGATACTTCTTTTCCCCTGAGAAATAGGTGAATAAAACTGTATTAGAACCTTTTATGAACTGAAAATTAAGAGGGTCAAACCCCTCTTGATTTTGCTTAGTCCTTGGTCCAGGTCTTCATTTGATCCATACAATTAATGTTTTTCTTGCTTTCAGCACTATCAAGCAACAGTTTCGCCCTGTATATTAATCTCAGGAGGTATCATGGAACTGAATAGGAACCGAAAGGGGATGGAGCAGGGCATGCAAGACTAGTATTAAGTGAAGGAAGGAAGGAAAGTCTGCTCTCTAAGGTATCATTCCTGCACTGTATTTGTTTCTGAGACCTCATGAATAGCATCCCTCTTCCCTGTGTGTAGTTCCCCAACTCCTGAGTTCTGCATGACTCATTGCCCCAAGCAGCAATGAATTGTCTTCCAGGTTGCTACTTCTGAGGTATTAACAGAATATTGAGAATCTCATTTCTGATTTTCCTTAAAACCACTTGGTAAATGGATCTGGCTCAGAGAAAGGATGAAAATAATGTGTGCAATAAAAAGGTCCCCAAAAAAGGAGGGGGAAAAAAAAGAAATTAAAGAAAAAGATGGGATTTCCAGAGAGTCCTGACTGATCTCCACTTCATTATTGAAAGATTGGACTATTAAAGGGACACAGTAGGCCTGAAGGAATTGTGCAATCATTTGCGCAAATGGTAATTTCAGCGTTCAGTCTATCATATCCATAAACATAATGTGGCTGGGACTGACATGAGTTATAGCAAATCCCTTTCCCAGGAGGCTCCATGCCACTTTGATGCAATGCCTGAGAACACAGAGAGCTGGAAAGTAAGAGATGCTCCCTCCCTCCCATGCTCACTCTCTCAGCTGAGCTGATGGGTGAAGCCACTCTGATTACAGCAGATTTGTGGAATTAAATGAAGGAGCCATAGCACTGACAAAGAAACTGTTCCAATTCCAGAAAAGCTCATCTCTGTCTTGTACTTACTCGCTCACACAACCGAACATGCAAAATCTGCTCAGTAAATAAAGATGTGTTACTCTGGCTCAACTCGCTACTTTGCTGAAGTGCTAATCCCAAGGGAAATGCATGCCAAATACTTCCCCTGCTTTACAGATGTGCTGCTTGGCTATGTGTGTCCTCAAACACTTGTAGGTGGGAGAATACACGTCCTAACATTGAGACATCATTTTTCTGCTCTTTGTGAACTCAGAAGCAAGCAGTGCAAACTGGGATTTTCAACTAGTAAAAACGATCATCTTAATCCCATTGAACTTAATCTCAATCTGTTTGTAAAAATTGAGCATCCTTTCTCTGCTCTGTCTTCTTACAGTCCTGAACATAATCTGCAGCACTGATGAGCTGCTGTGTGAACGTGTCATGTATAGATTCAGGTTAGCCGCTTTCTAGGATTCCTATGGACAGAACTATAACCTCTGTTGAGGTTGAGTGGTGCACCTTCCCTGCGTTATCTCCATTTTCCCTTGATGTGCATGTGGCTGAAAAGGCTAAACCTTTAGGGTCTTGCCCCTACAGCCATCTGGGTTAGGACCTGGTCACAGAGCACCAGAGAGCTGGCTTGTTTGCCTGGTTTTCCTAAGTTCAGGACTGAGACACAGCAAAGACCAAGTTTTCACTGGACTCAGTGTCAGAATAACTCTTACCCATGGGCTACCAAATCCAAAATTGTTTCATGGAGCTGCATGAAATTACTGGTGGGATTTCCATTTTCAGAGTCCAAATACTACAGTGATGTACACTCAGCAAAGTAATGAGATTAACAAGGCTAGAGAAAGCCAAAATAGGATGCTGTGACATCCAGATATAAGAACTGATCCCTCTCAGACTGCTGAGACCCCATCAGCAGTATTGTGAATTCACCTCAATGCACTAAAACACCATTATTAAAACCCAGTCCTAGGTGGGAATAGCCTTGAACTTTGAAAACAATACTGTTCTGTTTCTGACCCATACAAATGAAGCTTTCACACAATTTCTGAATTGAGATAAACACATGCTTTCCCAGCTTTCTAAAGGCAAAGGGCAGAAATTTGTGCTTTATATTCATTGGTTGTCAAAAAAAAACCCACAAAATCTTTTAAATGTCACAATACTATGTATTTATTCATATGAAATCCAATTTCTTGGATTCTTATTTGTGCAGAATTTCTGAGTAACTTCTTTTTGAAGAAGACTGGCAACATTGCATCAGGTTTGAATTGCACACATTTCCTGTGGCATGTTCTGTGTTCGGGACAGTGATTTACTTGGTGAGAATCAGCCTCACTGGACTGCACAAAAAAGAGAAGGGACATGGGCTTTGTTCAGGAGCTTCTTTGAGCAGTGGACCCAGTTCACGTTCTTTGCTCACTGTTTCATCATAGACCTACACTTGACTACCCCACGTACCAGGTTCACATTTCACCTTAACATCATAAAGAGTACCTATGATACCATCCATTTCTCTGCACAGGGCTGAACTTCATTATTCTTATTTGTTCATTCAGCACTATCCTTGATTTTTCTATTAGATCAGTTTAAAAACTTGTCTTGCTTACTTGTCTGTTTTCTTTCTTTTCCACTTTTGTTTTGCTTCACATCTTATCTTTCACGAGTTAAGAAACAACAAAGGAAACATTTTCTTTGTTCAAGGGATTTGACTGCAGTAGGTAAGGGAGAGATCTGTAAACAGGTAAATACATTTCTCATGTTCCCACAGCATCAGTGGGTCTGAAGACCTTGTGCCTCTGTACTTCTTGCTCACTTTTTCTTTGGAAGGTTTATGACTTGTAAAGACAAATCTGTGTGTCCTGCAATGTGGCTTAAAACACAAACCCATTAAAAAATAACAAATGGTTTTCATACCTCAGACCTTTCTTCATGTGGTGCTTCTAATGAGGTTCTGGGCTTTCTACAGCAACCAGAACAAGCCTTATAATTCATATCTCAGCCCTTGGAGGATATTTAGTGATAGGCAAAGACATGACTAACTCTGCCAAGACATCAACCCATGCCTGAGCTGATCTGTAGATAACTGCAATTTGTTGTTTGCTGTGAACATCAGCAGGTGGCTTTACCAGCGAGCAGCTACTACAGATAAGAAGTTACAATGGGATTCAGATAGAAAACTCAGACCACAAACATTTACTTCTGCAAGGCCTCCTGATAGCTCCAAACATAGCAAATCTGGGAGCAGATACAAATGAGGGACTCGGCACAGTCTGATCCAAATAAGAGGACTTTCCTGGGGCAAAAATTCACTCAGTTTATGACAAGGACTGCCAGAAATCCCCATCAGCCATGAAACTAGAAAAACAGATTGGGTAGAGAGTGCTGGAGAAAGCTGCAGATCATTAGTCTGCTTTGCCTGATTGCATGTGGTTTCTCCCTTGGCTCAGCAAAGCCAGCTCAATTCCTTTCCCTGTTAGACATTGGCCCAAATTGTGGAGTTTACATCCAAACTTTACAAAGCATTAATATTTAGATGGTTGGTTATGTTTCCATCTATAATGCCTTTAATTTTACAGGAAAATAACATACATTCTAGTTTTAACACCCTGGTTTTCAACTGCTTGGCTGGTTTCTCATCTGATTTCCTGCTGGTTTGCTTCCACCAGTGTAATTTCCTGACTCGATGGAGTAGCACCTGATCTTTGTCAGAGTCAAGGAGACAAGAACCAGGCCTCTTTTCAGCTGGACAATGTGCTGGCTTTCAGAGTCAGGGGCAGAAAGGACCTGATCCTAGTGGCTCCTAGGACCTATCTTCTGGGCCAGGAATAAAACTGAGACCGTTCCTACCTCTGAAGACAAAAAAACCTACCTATAACTGAATCTCTTGAACACAGGAAACCAGGCAGGGTTTGGGGTTTTTGTTGTTGTGGTTTTTGTTTTTCAGTGTTCAGTGGATAAAAACAAAACTGTTCTGGGAGATGAATTTCAGCTTCCAGAGACAAACTCTGCCTCCTTTGCGTAACCCCATGAAAACAAGGGTTGGGAACAGAAAATGTTGATATAAACTACAGTGTCATTAATGGGCGACTCTGTAATAATCAGGTGTATTTATAAATCAGGAACAACTTTCCTAGCAAGACTACTTTCCATCACTCCCACTGCATTATTGTTCCCTGCCAAATCTGTCAGCTCACACTTGCATTGTTAATTAAGTGAACCACTCGAGTCAGGTGAACAGTGAGGAAACAACCGGTAATTTTCCCTGTGATCATTTCTCTCCTTGGGTCTCTGCACTTGGCTGTCTTCTTTCCACATGACCTGCTCTCTCCCCAACACAGAGGTGAGCCTGTGAGATGCACCCATGGGGAGAAGGAGGCAGCAAATCAGGGAGAGAGAAAGAACAAAACTTGCTGAAAGCCTCATCTGTAGTTTTCAGCATCTCGGGCAGATTCTTTTACTGACTTCAGAGTGAGGGGGGTAGAAATGCCGTAAGTAACAGGATCAACAGAAAAAACCCCACTTAATTTCCACTTCCCTCCTTCCTTGCCTCTTCACCCACCCTCCCTCCTTCCTTCCTCTGCTTGCCTAGGAAATTGCTGTACGACTGAAATCCACAGGCAGCTTCAGCTCCTTCCCCTCTCTCTTGACCTTTTTACAGTTCTAAGGGTTATTTAATGAGCTTAGAAAAATAATGCATCAGTTAATGGCAGAATCCCTGGAAGGGCAGCATTATCAAGTTTCCCTTTCCTCCTCCTCACCCTCACTGGAGGCCTCATCACCTTCAAACCTCCACTTCCAGCTTGCTTTCTTGCATACTTTAAAACGTCTTCAAATTAGTACCACTTTATAAAATGGAGAAAGAGATCAGCAAGAGGCCCAGGAAGGGGCATTTAAATGTTGCACTTTGAAAAACATAGTCACCGAGTTTTGATCTTCTTAAGCTAGTGGGAATGAAAAGTAATTTCTTTAAAATCAAGGTATAACAACTGATGTACATCAGGAGATATACTAATGTAATCACACTACTGTGTCTCATAAAAGAGGCCACTATACACTGTAAAATATAGAGGCGATAGGACCACCTATTGCCAAAAAGACTGATACAGCTTCATCCATGTTATAAACAGCTCAGCAATTCACACAAAATTAAGAAAATTTGATGTAATAAATCTGAACTCCATTTCAAGGGCCAGGAAGTTCATAATTCTGCCCCTTCTCCAGCAGAGAGAAAACCTACTGCCCACAAGCACTATGAACACCTCCTGTTTCTTACCAAAACTAAACCTCCCATGATTTCCAGTGACACCTGAGACCATGTTATAATTTGATGCAGAATCCAGATGTTGCATACAGTTAAGAAGACAAAACCAAGTACCCTTGGCAGCCTAACCCTCCCTTTGAAATATTTTTTGGGCCTTAAATGCAAGAAAAAAAGCTGTCTGTAAAGGTATCTAAAATGATATCTGCACACAGGAACTTTGAAGTATCAGACTGATCTAAACCAAAATTGAGTCCTCAGATCTATGCATTTGCTCTTGCAGGTAACCACTCCATATAATATCCCTAAAATAATCATACTTTATCTAACTATTAATTGGGCCTTTTGCATATTCACCCACCATACTGTAAGGATCTGCGTGAGGAGTCAGCAGGAGATACTAGTTACCTTAGACCTCAGGTCAGTGCAAGGAAAGACATTATCCAGGCTGATTGATTCAATGCACCTATGATCTGAGCCACACTCTGGAGGAGGCTCTTTACATGAGTTATAGGGGAGTCTCGTATGACTAAATCCTGAGGGTAAGTACCTTCATTTAGTGTCTGTAGATAGGTGGGATGAATCTCAGGTTCTCTCCCCTTGAAAGGCTTTGGAGAAGAACCTTTTCTCTCTGTTCTGACTTTGAGAAGCCTGCTTATATTTTTCAGCTTGAATTTAATCATGGCTAGTTGCCATTCATTTCTTCCTGTGTCAATGTTACCCTTAAGCTTAACAGATCAACTCCTTCTCTGGAATTTTGAGTTCTTCTGTTCATCTTCTCCACATAAACCTCAACACTCTGTTTAGCAACAGCAATTGTTTACTTGTCTTTAAAATTCAAGTCTTTGACTCTCCATCCACTTGATCATCCCATCCATCCTTCTCTGAATCTGCTAGTATCTGAATTAGTCTTCATTGGACACAGATGTCTAGAACAGTACATAGCATTACAGATGAATATGTACCAGTCTCTTATACAAAAATATTTCCATTTCTCTTGCTTTATTAGACACATGTTGCCAGAGGCATCCTAGAATTTGCCTCTTCCACAGTTCCATCACATACTGATACCTCAGCAAACTCTTCCAAGCTTGTCTAACATATCTAGGTATTTCTTAGGCTCATAAACATTGTCTTGTCTACACAGACTACTCCATTCACTTCACCAATGCTCATCAGCACTGTGGCACAAGGAAATCCCACTCGGGTTATACCAGCTTTTTGTAACATACATCACTGGTATTTTGTGCTCATGTCCACTCTTAATGATTATGTGAAGTTGGATCAGAAAGGACTGGTCCTTGAAGAATTTTACTATTAACCCCCTCATCCAAAATACTTCACTTCTTGGAGAAGTTATCTCTGTGTGTAACACTCTCATGACCAGATTTAATTTCATTTCACCTACCTCTGCCTTAACAAGCATTTCTTATATTGCATGTATCAAATATATCTAGCTTATTTGGATGCAGGTCTAAATTACATCAAATAGGTTTAAATTGGTTAACTTCTCAAAGCAGGATACCACATTGTTATTTCACGGTCTTTTCACAGAAAAAATGTTGTGATCCATCTTACGCTATTTTAATTATTCTGCCATCCAGATTGGGTTTTGCATACTACAGAGGTCATACTAATAGACTTACAAAAGCCTTGATCAATTTTTTATAAAATACATGTGCTTACTATTCTTCTATCATATAATATCAACCTGCTACTGAGCCAACAGTTCTTTCAGGTATCAGAAATCAAAGCAATTTGTTCCTCTTATTATCATCATATCAAGCAATTTGAATTTTATTTCTACCTCAGCTGTGGTAATTTAAATGTTCATACACTCCTGCCCATTCACGTGCTGCCTTTATGCCATGGTCATTATCAACATCCTTACTGAAACTGAAAGAAAATTATTCATTTTGTTTTGAGGATGAACCCAGATTACTTTTAAACTTGGTCCCGTTCTTCCTGCATGGTGTCAGTATTTCTCCCATTATATTCTCCTTATTTTGATGGATAAGGAATTTCTGCTGTTTGTTTTAATTTCCTCTGCAAAGAATTTCCTTTGTGAGGAAATTAAACCTTGACAATTTTGCAATTCTCACTTTATACCCACAGCTCATCTGAGATGTTGTTCTCATTGCTGATCCGTCCCTTTCTTTATAGGTCCACTCATAGCCCAAGCGGGTATCTGGAAACCTTTGATTTCTCTATTGTCACAAGACATTTATCCTTTTGACTTTCTGAATCCACATAGTTGTCTGATGGTTTTAATCTAGAGAATTACATAATAGATAACTCTTATCCTAGAATCTCCAGCCATTTCCCTTGTGTTAATATAGCCAGTTACATTAAAAAGATTTAATAGAGTTATTTCTAGAGTTAGAAGAATGATTTTATTCCTCTGAACTTCCAGGGAGAGGGGGGAAAAAAGAAGTTATTTTAATTAGAAGTCCACAAGCTACCCAGGGTATTGAAGAGGGATGGAGTGATTTCTCCAAGATACCCAAAGGATGGACACTGTAACACAGGTCAAGTATGTCTGAAAAACATGGTTTTGAATATTGAGGTCAGAATCACTCCTACAGCAGGAAGCGAGCAGAAATAGTTTTGTCCATGAATTATGTAAGTTTATCCAAAATACTTTTGTAGCATATAGAGCAAGGAACGGCTTTTTTTCCCTAGTGTTCTGCACAAAGATGACTTTTACTATAGCAGATAAAGTGATTTCTTGCCTCTTGGTCTTAAACAGAAATACACATCTAAAAACTATATTTAACTCTGCTTATCAGCTGGGAAAAATCCAAGATCTACACGACACTAGATTTTAATTCAGGCCTTATGTATTGGAATTCTCTATGCTCTGAATATATTTAAAAGTCAGACCACTCAGTGGTCAGTCAGCTCACTACCCAGATAAGTCATTTTACTTTATCCTCCAGTACCTCCCACCGAACCCACTCATTTGGGATCAAGTATTTTAAAACACAAATTGAATGCAGCAGCTACATTACCATCCAGCCCTTCTCATTTCCGTGTTTCCTGGATTCCCCTGCTGAATTCTTGTACTGGATATTTAGAATATGAGTTGTCACTCATCCTGTACAATTCCCTTTCGATTACATGTTCTAATACACAGCTTCTCCTAGCATACACATAGCTGTTCCATGAAGACAGGGTACTTTAAGGACTGTCAGATGACTGGAGCCGAATTACCTAGGGGTTCCTTCTCCTTGAATTATTCGACTATGAAATTCTCATCTGCAGGCTACAGAGGGGAAACAGCAGAGAGAAAGAAACAGCTTTTCTCTGTCTAAACTTTCTGAGGAGCCTGTCGTGCTAAGTACTGGCCTGTCTCCTCTCGTTTACATTAACAGTGTCTAAATCACTCTTTCAACTCACTGCCTTCCACAAGAGGAGCTGAGGCAGCAGCACAAATGGATCTTTAAGTAAAAGAGGCTGGAGTGAGCTATTTCCATATATACTCGAAAGTGGGGGGATGGGCAGAAAAAAAAAGTACTTTTAGCTTCATGTTTCCATCTCTCGTTTCCATTAAATCTAAGCCTATAAATCCACCCACCCCCCCAGCCCTTTATTCTTGTATAAAAAACATCTCAAAATAGCTTTAAAACTGGCCTCATTCTTAACATCAAAATATAACAACCTGGGAATACCTTGTTTTCCATGCACCGGTGAGCAGCTGATGTGGTGGTGCTTTAGCTGCAACTTCTATAAGTTCCTTGGGCTGGTCTCAGAAAAAACATGATGAAGTCTAAGCGTTTCTAGAGGTCACCTGGCCCTTAAGATGTTTTCTCAGGAACCAGCATTCCGGTTCACCTGTGAGGAGCTGGCATTGCCCTCACCTCTACTCCAATAGGAAGATGAGGTGTAAAGAAGAAAAGCTGAGTCCTCCATGGCTGTTAACTCAAATATCCTTCACCAATTTCCCATTCACAGGGGAAAAGCGAGCCATGAATAGGTATGCAACAGAGCTTTGGGGCTTTGATCTGGCCAGTAAGTTGATACAGCTGGCCCCAGACAATAGTAAGGCAAAAAAAAAAAAAAAAAAGCCAATCTTTGGCTTTTGCAGCCTTAGGTGCCCTATGACACAGCTCGCTCTCTGTGTGCCTGTTGCTGCTGGAAGCTCTCTTTTTGGAGTGTTATAGTCACCAAAAAGGAGATGAAGGCCGCCTACGGGCTCTCTTGCTAAAATTGCTTTCATTTAGAACTATTTATCAGCATTTTCACACCATTTTTCAACCACTCTCCTCAGCAGCTCAGTGCAATGCAAATACCTCCAAGTCATCGCTGCAAGCCGAAAGAGCCCAGCCTGATAAAATATAACACACGAGGCAGGGAAATTCAATTACAACAGACTGGCTATGCTAGCCCCAGCTTTTTGCCGTGCTCCAAAGGGGGAGGGATACCAGGCAGACAGATTTTGTAG
>NW_010227424.1:192432-196207 GCF_000690775.1 Eurypyga helias | reverse complement strand
CTCAGAGGCAAAGTGAGGGGTGGGTTTCCCAAGACTGGTAGAAATTAACTCCTGTGGTATGACCCATTGCAAAATCTGAGACTTCACTTCAGTCCTCTCTGAACATGGTCTTGGGGACTTGTATTAGGAAAATTTCACCCTTAAACTCAGCTCAAAGTGTTCAGAGACTAAATTTGAATAATTTCTTTGATTTGAGATTAGAATGGTTTAAAATATCTTCACTCATAGCACCAGGGTAAATAGGGAAATGTTCACATCTGCCTTATCAGTTATTACACCCAGGTAAGTAAAAGTCATAAGTTCTCTGTGCATATTTCTCTGCATGTGTGAAATTAATCTCAGAAAGTTGAAGACCAGATAGAAGAATTATTCAATACTGTATCAGCAATATGCATTAGCTCGATGTGATCAGCCCTCCAACCATATACTACTCCCTTACAAACTGGCAGGACACTTACTTCTTCACTGTTGCATGCCAGAATACATAAGAGAGTATAATGAAATTCCAGGTCAGAGTTGTGATCCTGGTGTAGCTTCCAAAACTGCGAAGTCGTTTTTGTTGTACTTTCCTAGTTCAGGACCTTCACTGTGCAGGAAGAACCAACCTGTCTCCCTTATGATAGTCCTTTAAAACATAGTAGTGTCCTGTCATGCACTTAAAATTGTTTTTTCTGACTACACACGTAAATGTGCACGCATGCATACGTTTTTGAGTGATTTTTTTTTGTTTCAGCAAGATCAGAACAAGCAGAGCAGCTACAAATATCTCAGAAGCTTTTGGAGAGCATGCAGCAGCCCACACACCAAGCTGCTTTGAAGAGAAAAACTTGACATGATGAAATTCAGGTGCGCCTTCCCGACAGAGAACTGCAGCCTGGGCAGCCGCCGAGCCGGGGTGAAGCAGGGAGCAACGAGGCGCTGTGTCTCGTGTCATTGCCTCTCCCGCTTACAGGCCTGCATCCGTAACGCCGGACACGGGCGGCTGAGTCCCTCCTCACCTCGCTGCACTGAAATGGTTCCATGGGGGAATAGGGACTAATGGGAAAATAGCATTGGGTTTCCAGGATGTGAAAAGAAGGAGCTGACAGCACTTGCTGCACAAGATTGTGCTCAGGATAATGCTGACAGTATCCACTACTTCTGCTGCCATGAGATCAAGCAGTTTGGAGCCTCTGGCATGGAGATAGACGTCTGAAGTCTCTGCAGTGTTTCAGCAGCACATCCAAGGTGTAGCATATTACGGCAACAGACCCTTCGGCACTAATACATATCCATAACAGCCCAGCTGCATCCCAGGATCCAGCAACCTCCTTTGCTGAGATACGTGCTCCTTACCTCTGCTTAATTACCAAACAGCAGCCCAGAATCTCCAACTTTGGAACACCTGAGGATAACCTGTGGTATCTGCGGCCAGCACTGCCAGGAGCTCCCCCAACCCAGATGTACACGCTGTTTGTTAATTCTAACGGCACCTTCCTAAAGTGCAAAGACTTATTATTACTATCCATTACCTTGGGTAAATATTGGAACAGCAGCATTCAGAACACAATGCACTGGGCTACAAACATGTTCACTCTCAAGACCTAAGGATCCTACTGAATTTTTATGCAGGAAAACTACTCTTTGAGTCCATGGTGGTATAAGGAATTAACTTGGCCTCACCTACAGGGATTCAAGCACATTGAGATGTGGCTGCATTGCCCACTTGTGACAAGGCTTAAGCAACCGCTTAATTTTAGGTTGGTTCTTACTTTGTTGGTTCACAAAGTTTGCATGGATGTGCTTTTCTGTTTTCCTGTCCTGAATGCCAATGCACTTACAGCTACATAAAATAAGTGCCAGTGAGAGAAGAGAGTCTTCTATGGGGAGAAAAGTTTTGGAAAAGCAGATGTAAAGGATCCATTGCCTCACGCTAATATTCCGCTTTGGAAAGCCAATTTATTATCCCTAAGGATTTGAATATTCTGTTATGGGAAAGCAGTTGCTTGAATAGATGTGTGTGAGGGAAGACACACAAACAGGATATTGATTCAAACTGTATTTATGATTCCTCAGACCTTTAAGAAATTGATTTTAGACTATTCTCCCTCTCTCTGTCTCACTCCAGCTGAAATTCAAAGCTCAGTGTAGGACCCCTTAAAGAATTTTTTTCTGATAGAAGGAAAGAGAAAAAATTCTCCCTAAAGTTTGTGTGAAAAGAAAAAATAAAAAACCAAGAATCCTGTGGATTCGGTGTTCAATATTTTGTCAACTCTTTTCAAAGAAACAGAAAACTTCGAAATGGCATTTAAAAATAAACAAGCAAACACAGCTCCAATTCTTTCTTTCCTTTTCAAGTAAAGTACTGCATTTATTTTCACTAAGTTCAGACAACAACTTGATTTTGCAATTCTTTCTCTGTCACCAAAGTCTTCCCTGAAATTCACTGTTCTCATTAAGACCTGATTTTTCAAATGTGACTTACACAAAGTTACAAAATAGCCCCTGTGCCAGCCATCTGCACTGGCACATATCTGCCAAATTTAATTCAGACTGAAATTCAGAGTTTGGACCTAAATAAACAATCCATCTTTATTAAGCAAAGTGCTTAAGAGTTTTCTCAACTTTAAACCCAGGTTTAAAATAAGGACTGTAATTTTGCGGAGTTTTAAATGTTCTGATGAGCAAATGCACAAAGCAACGGCTGGTGCTTTGGAAGGAGTTTGTCCTTTTTACTGGTACAAAAACTCCTACAGACTCCAGCCAGACCTGCATTAATAGAAGTTCACCATAAACTCAATCTGCAGTGCCTGGCAACAAGAAAGTCTTACTTGATCACAGAAAGACATATACTATGAGAACAGTTTTTCAGGTGAGGACCACGGGCTTCTTTAACTCCTACCATCTTCCTCATTTTTATTAGCCCATGTGCTTTCTGCCCAAGTCAGTACCCATCGAGGGGATCCACTTCATTTCATTCTAAGCCTCAAGCACCAGCTAATTATAAACCAAACACAAATTAAACCCATCTTCCCATCCTACTCTCTGAAACCCCTAATTGCCCATTACCCTGTATTGTGCTCTGACACAAAAGTAATTCTACTAAGTGGGGAGTTTTGTTGTTGTTTTTTCTTTCATAAAAACTGTTAATTTGCTATTAAATCTCTTGTTGAAAGACTAATAGCTTAATGAATGCATTAAACATGTGCAAATTAGGGTTTTTTTACAGCATTACTTAGTTGAAGATTGAAAGGGTATGATACATCATCGTTGGCTCAGTAGGATTTAATGAGGCATTAGACCATCTTCTGTCTTGGTGGCCAGACTTATGAATGATCCCCAGAACTGCACAGGCAACACTGTCCCAGGTCCCTCTCCTGCTAACGACATATATTTTCCCCTTGCCTGTTTATTCTCCCGTCACTGCCGATGTACGTGAAATAAAAATGTAGTTTCCAGATCAGTTTTATAATGAAAAGTAGCCCATTGCTGATGACAAATGTTGTTTACAGTCACTAGAAAAGAGGGTGGAATGGTGAGTGAATGTATTAGAGGAGGAGAAGGTAGCTTTTATATTCATTATACTGCCATTTTGGGCCTGCGAAGACACATAACCTTTCCCTTTCTCCCTCTATCATACAGTCACTTTCGGATGTCTACATTAAAATAAAAAGCTGCAGGCAGTGTGCTCTGCATTAGCTGCTATCAATGAAGACGACATTTTCCACCAGTCAAACAGAGCTCCATGTGGGAATACCATCCCTCTAAACATACCTACTGAGATTTTCCTGGATGC